>NW_007736649.1:56069-57201 GCF_000696425.1 Galeopterus variegatus
GAGAGAGGAACTTTATCCAGTTTTTGTTTCAGGGATCCATAGCAAAGTTAGTACAAGTCTGCAGGGCAGGCTCAAACAACAGGCTTTTAGGGGTTTTAGGCCTGCGTTCTACCCTACAGTACCCCTTTCAATGACAAAAAGGACACAGAAAGGCAAAGACAAAGAGAAGAAGAAAGATTATTTCTGGGAGGAAGAGGATCAGACAATATGGATATTCATACCAAGTAGCAAAAGTACATCAGAGTCACTACACCTCATATTAGTCACACAAATCCTTTACTCCCGTCGATCAAAAACAGACAGTGATTTTTACCATCTATCACTTGACTGGATTCCACAGAAAGAGAGAGAGCAGAAGTTGGTAAGAGAATCTTATCCTTTTCTGCTGGCTTTCTGGCTCTGATCTACTCCATCTTTGACTCCAGAAGAGCGGGGCAGCTTTTGGTATCCTGCTTACAGAACCATAAACTGTAGGAGTCAAAGAAAACTACTTCACTTCTAAAGGTTCATTGATAAAAATCACTTTTTTCTCCTGAAAATGCTCTCTGCTTCTCTACCACATGGCCAGGCTGCAAAATGTCCAAATCTTTACCCTCTGCTTCACTTTTAATTATACAGTCTGGCTTTATGTCATATCTTTTCTGCCATAACTCAGCATAGGCTGTTGCAAGTAGCAATGCAGCTTCCTAAACATTTTGCAGCTTACAAATTTCTTCTGCCAAATACCCTGGTTGACAACTCTTAAGTTCCAACTTCCACAAAGTCCTACGGCATGGACACAATGCAGCCAACTTCCTTGCCAGTTCATATTTCCATTAGCATTCTGTTTACCACCATTTAACCAGTCTCTAAAACATTCCAAACTTTCCCTGTTTTTTTTTTTTTTTTCTTCTAAACTTTCACCACCGTCTAGGCTTTTTCTAGTCTGCTCCTCCAAATTCTTCCAGCTTCTGTCAACACACACTTCCAAAGCCACTTGCACATATTCAAGTATTTGTTATGAGCAACACCCCACTTCTCTGTTATCAATTTTCTGTATTAGGCCATTTCTGTTGCTTATAACAAAATGGATGGAGCTGGGTAATTTATAAGAAAACGAAATTTATTGCTTACAGCTTTAGTGGCTGGAAAG
>NW_007736649.1:58292-59474 GCF_000696425.1 Galeopterus variegatus
TGTGAAAATCTGACCACTAACATCATTCTTAATAGGGAAGAACTGAAAGATTTCTCCTGAATAACAGGAACAAGATAAGGATGTCCACTCTTGCCAATTCTATCCATTATTGTAGTGGATGCTCTAGCCAAGAAATTATGCAAGAAAATAAATAGAATACATCCAATTTGGAGAAAGAAAAAAAAATCTATTTCTATTCACATATGACATGATCCTCTATAGAGGAAAAATCTAATGAATTCACACAGGAAAAAAAAATATTTTAGAGCTAATTAACAAATCCAGCAAAACATCAGAATATTGGATCTACATACTAAAGTCAACTTATTTCTTTACCAGCAATAACGATCCAGAAAAAAAATTAAGAAAACTTTCCATACAAGATATCATTGAAAAAATAATTAGGAATAAATTTAACCAAGAAGTTGCAAGATTTGTTTGCTGAGAACTACAAAAATGGTATTGAAATAAATCTGAAAAACCTAAATAAATGGAAAAATATCATGTGGTCATGAATTAGAATACTTAATATTGTGATTTTAATTTGAGCTGCAGAGGATTGAGGGCGAGGAGTGAAGGAAGGAGGAGAGTGGGAGAGCTTGAGGGAGAAGGGGCTCGCTGTGTTTACACTGGGCATAGGCTCCGAGCATCCATCCCGGCCCCTGGGTCGCACTCTCTAGGAGGAGAGTGAGGCTGTTCTGGGTTCTGGCCATCGTGCAGCAGGAGCCTCATCAGTCAAGGTTGCCTGAGCTGAGCCAGGAGAGCCCAGAGGGAAATCGAGGGAAACGAGCAGCACTTTTTACTAGACAGAGCGTGAGCAGAAGAGGCGACAGATGGAGCGTGCGAGGGAGCTTTGAGAGCGCTGGAGACATGAGGGCCTACTGCTTGCACAGAATCTGGGTGCTGGGCTTCTTCTGGTCCCTCTTCTCATTGCAAGTATAGCTTTCCAGTGTGCACGGAGCAGGGAGACGTCCAGCAGGGGAGGCAGAAGCTCTGCAGAGACCACATGCCCTGTGGTGCCAGCATTTGACCCAGCAGTCCAGCTGAGTGCATGCTGACCAAAGAGGCAGCGCCCTGGAGAGGGCCAAGACCTAACGCAACCATGCACACAAGGCACCAGTGGCCAACAGAGCAGACACTGAGGTGGCCATAACAAATTTTCAACACCAGCAACATCCTAGC
>NW_007736649.1:61321-61977 GCF_000696425.1 Galeopterus variegatus
ACACAGACTGGCTGACTGGATTAAAACGGAGGACCCAACTATATGCTGCCTTCAAGAGACCAACCTCACCCATAAAAACTCACATAGACTAAGAGTGAAAGGATGGAAAAAGATTTACTATGCAAATGGAAATGAAAAATTAGCTGGTGTAGCTATTCTTATATTTGATAAAATAGACTTTACACTAAAAACCATAAAAAGAGATAATGAGGGCCACTACATAATGATAAAAGGATTGATCCAGCAAGAAGACAAAACAATCATAAATACATATGTACCCAATGCTGGAGAAGCCATATTTATAAAACAAACTCTATTAGTCCTAAAGAAAGAAATAGACACTAATACCATAATAGCAGGGACCTGAACACCCCACTGTCAATATTGGATAGATCATCTAGGCAAAGAATCAGCAGAGAAACACAAGATCTAAACAACACACTAGACCAACTGGACTTGGCAGATATCTACAGAATATTCCATCCAACAACCTCACAATATTCATTCTTCTCATCAGCACATAGATCATTCTCCAGGATAGAGCACATTAGGTCATGAATCAAGAATCAACAAATTCAAAAAAATTGGAATTATCCCCATGTATTTTTTCAGGCCACTATGGATCAAAATTAGAAATCAATAACAAATGAAATTCT
>NW_007736650.1:0-1550 GCF_000696425.1 Galeopterus variegatus
TTTCTCTCTGTTTTGTAGTTCTCTTATTCTCTCTTCCTCTCTTGTTCTTGTTTACCATTTAATTATTTTTTGTATGATATGCTCTGATTTTATTCTATCTATATTTTGTTTATCTACTGTATGCTGTTTTTGTGATTTTCATGACGCTCACCTGGAACATTTTATATCTGTAATCATCTGTTGTATACAGATAACAATTTAACTTCAGTCACATACAGAAACTTTAGACTACTTTCTTTGCTGCCCAGTTTATGTAACTAACATAAGATTTGGTTTGTTTCTATATTGTTTTCCCATTCATAAATTTCTGTGGTCATAGTTATTTTTTCTGTTTACTTTTTTATTGTTTTATTTTCATCCTCAGACTCAAAAATTTCACATTCCCTATCCACATTTGCTTTTTATTTCTTCTGCCTGTGTGAATCACCTGCTGAAACTCTATAGTTAATTTTTTTATTCAGTTATTTGATTTTTAGCTCCAGGATTCCTCTTTTGTCCTTTTAAAAATAATTTCTATCTCTTTGTTGACTCTCATTTTACTTATCTTTCATTTTTATGGTTTCTTTTAGTACTTTGTGTTTTCACTTAGCTTGTTGAGCAATATTTGACAGTTGTTTTAATGTCTTTGTCTAGTAATTCCAATGCCTGTGTTTTGTCAGGGACAGTTTTTAGAGATTAATTTTGTTCCTTTGAATGGGCTATGTTTTTCTGTCCTTTTGTGTCTGTGCCATCTGATTTTTCTTGAAAAACTGGTCATTTGAAAGAACAGCCATTTCTCCTAGTCATTGCATGCTAGCTCTATGCAGGGGAAAACTGTCATTAACTAGCAGAAACTGTTTTGAGATTTGTTATCAGCCCAGTATAAAGAAATAAGGTCATCTCAGGACTTTGCTTGGTATATGTCTTTCTTAGCCTGTATCTGATTTTTTCTTTCTTTTTTTTAATTTTTTTATGATTCCTTCCTATACATAGCTGTTTTTAAATGTCTTATTTTCCCTGAGAGTCTCACTCCTATTTCTTCTCTCGGCCTTAAGTGTTCTAATGTGTTCCTCAATTATTAATCTCTTGTCCCAAGTATCTGAAGATCTACGGTTTCCTTGGTTTACATGAACCCATGCTTCCTGCTTAGTGGTTTTTACTAGTCTGAGGTTCAAGGTGTGCTGATTTCGGCTATTTTAGGTTCATGTTAGGTGACACAGAGACTAATCCTTCAGTCAATCCCCAGACTGGCAAGAACATTGCAAATTATGTGTGTTCTGCTCTCTTTGGTTCAGAGGGAACTGGAAAATGGGCCGCCACTTCCCCCATGTGCCAAACCATGTGGGAGGAGATGTGGGGGAAGAGCGAGTAAAAAGCAATTGAAATTTCCTGTTTCCTGTTTTGAATGAGGCATTTTCTTGATTAGGTGTGAACACAGCTGCTGTAGATATTTAAATAATTTTCTGAACTTCTATAAAGTTATTTTAGCAAGTCTCTTTTTGTTTACTTGATGTTTTCATTTGGGAACGAGACCCTGAGCTTCCTAGACTGACATCTTGCTGAAGTCACTA
>NW_007736650.1:2358-3674 GCF_000696425.1 Galeopterus variegatus
CCAATCGTTTTGAAATCCTCTGAGTAGGAAGGGTCACCAGAAGGATGATTTAGTGGAAATTGGAAAACAATAGTTTTAGAAGAATGTTTGATTTCAATATATATCTTATGCTCTCTGGGAACCTCTTCTTTCTTAACATTGAGACCACGTCTTGCAAGCAGTTGGCAGAAGGCAAAGGTCTGCGGCAAGGGACTACAAACAAGACAATTACTGGAATTCAGAAAAGCAAAAAAGGCTTTTCCCACACAGAAGACTGAATATCAAATTGCAGTTTTATCTTGTATTCTAAATGAAAGGCATCTGTCTATTTCTCTCTAGCTTATGTCTGTCTAAAGGCCTGTGGTGGGAAATCTACTCTGAGTCATCGAATAATATTTTTTTCTTAATATTCATTTAAAAAATCAAAGTGTTGCCAATAATATGATAGTGTCTTTAACAATGGTTTAGAGGACTCTAATTATAATATATTGATAATCAATTGATAATTATTATCATTAATTTATGAATAATTCTCACACATTTACAGATACCTCAAAATTAAATTCAACTAATTTTTAATGAGAATCTAAAATGAACCAAAATCTTATAATTTGTTGAAACAATGTGATGATCAAGATAGTTTTAGTTTAATGATCTTAATAAGTAAGACCAGTAGGAAAACAAATAAACTGGAGTATGACTTGATTCATTTCTTCAGGACACATTTCCTGAGTGTTTGTTCAGTATCTAATAGTAGGATAGATTAAGAGTTAAAACAAAAGTTGTATAGTGCATTGTTACTGCCCTAAAGGATCTACAGAGAGGTACAGAAGACCAAGACACAGAAGTAAATTAATAACCACAGTGTGCAGTAGTGCACAGTAAGGTAAGAGTGCCTACCAAATACAGGTGCAGAGAGGTGAGAATCTATTTGCAGAGTATTGAATTGCCTTCTGGAAAATTCAAGCCTTATTTACTATTGCAATTCTGCTATGGGCACATCTGATGAACTAGTCCTGTGGACAAACAAACATCTATATGATAGCTTTAAGAAAACAGCTCACATTGAAAGAAGGATGCAGACCCTAAAAGATGAATGAGAAACAAAACCTTAGTTTTTTGGAATAATCACATGACTACTCAAGGAGGTCCACATTGTGATTTCAGCAGTGTGGTGGTTGCTTTTTGCTCTGCCCAGCTCTATGGATATGTGTACAGGAAGACACACAGCTGTAAAAACTGAGAGAGCTCTTGCACTAAAATGTAAAATACCATTGAACAACCACTGGGGATTATCACAATGGAATGAAAGTTGAAAGAGAGTGTCATTCTTTAGA
>NW_007736650.1:4463-6478 GCF_000696425.1 Galeopterus variegatus
GAACAACCACTGGGGATTATCACAATGGAATGAAAGTTGAAAGAGAGTGTCATTCTTTAGATTTTGAATCTCAACCACAATACTCACTTGGCAACAGAAAACATCACAATGGGGTTTAGACTGTATGTGTGCCTAGGGAGTCTGATGAGATGTTGATGGACCAGCAGTGGGCACCAGACATGGTCCATAGTGTCCTGCAGGGCCAGAGAGGCAATACAGAGCTGCAGACGCATCTCACAGGTGTGTCGCACTCAGGGCAATGGCAACAGCCCCACGTGACAAATGGAGCGATAGACGAACTATAGCCAATGGAGCCATGTGGAGTAGAGACAGCAGTGAATAAGAAACACCACTCCCAGGATGTGGTATCAAGGATGTCTATAAGTACAAATCTATTGGTGAGCATGTAGAAGAAACCCAGAAATATTACTCAGGAAGTGTGACTTTGGAGTGGAACATGGCCCAACTTTCACAGGTAATGACTAAAGCCAGGGAAACCTGGGTTATTTGTATTAATGTGACCTCCATCTGTATCCATCTTGGAAGGTAGAGTAAATTTTGACATTGTACACACACACACACAGAATAAGGTGACTGACGTAAAATACTATGCATGGAAGTTTCTTTCTTCCTTTTAGTTAAATAGCTCTATTGAGTTATAATTCACATACCATACAATTCACCTAATTAAATTGTGCAGTTGAAAAGTTTTTAGTATGTACACAGAGTTTTGGAATCATCATAACTATCTAATTTTAGAATGTTTTTATAAATGCAAAAAGAATACCCTTAGTTATTATCAGTAATTTCTGCAACCCTCTATTCTGGTCCCTTATCATCTCACAGCCATGATTCTTTTTTTTTAATTGAAACATAATTGATAATACATATTTTGGGGGTACAGAGTTGACTCTTAATACTTGTATACAATATGTGATGATCAAATTAGGACAATGAACATATTTATCATAACGATATATAATCATTCTTTATGTCCATTGTTTCTATTTTCTTTTTGTGTAGATTTGGCTATTCTTATTTTATATAAATGGGATTAAAATTTATAATTGGTGTTCTTCAATTAGGATAATGTTTTTAAGAACTATTCATGTTGTAACATATATTGTATTTCATTCCTTTTAGTTGCTTAGTTATATGCTATTCTATGGATGCACCGTATTTTGTTTATCCAATCACTAATTTATGGAGACTTGGGTTGTTTCCACTTTTTGGCTATTATGAATAATGCTTCTGTGAACATCCATGTGTAGGTTTTCATGTAGATATATGTTCTCATTTCTTTTGGATATGTACCTAGGATGGAAATTATTGGGGTATATGGCAGCTCAATGTTTAACATTTTGAAGAACTGCCAAATTGTTTTTCAAAGTGACTATACCATTTTATATTCCCAGAATTTGTGTATGAGTTTTCCATCCTTATCAACACTTTTTTTTTTGTTTGTTTGTTTTCCTTTTTGTCTTTTTTAGTGACCGGTAACGGATCGCAACCCTCAGTGTCGCGCCCGTACCGGACCGGGACCGGCAACAGGACCGCAACCCTCGGTGTTGCTCCTGCACCTTGCTCAGCCAGTGAGCAGCTGGTCTGTATTTGGGATCCGAACCCTCGGCGGGAGCGCTGCGGCGCTTCCCAAGCGGCGCACTGTAGCAGTGCGCCACCGGGCCGGCCCAAATACATTTTGCCTTTTATTTATTTATTTATTTATTTATTATTTTTTTTTCCAACACTTGTTAATGTCTGTCTTTTATTATAGTCACTATAGTGACACTGACCTGATATGTCATTGTGGTTTTGACTTGTATTCTATAATGACAAATGATATTGAGCATTTTTTATGTGCTTATAGAACATTTATATATCTTCTTTGGAGAAAAGTCAACTCAAATTAATTTCCCATTTTTAATGAGATTATCTATCTTTTATTTCTGGGTCGTAAGTAATTTTTATATATTCTGGATATAATTTCCTTTCAGATAGATGATTTATAATATTTT
>NW_007736650.1:6763-10575 GCF_000696425.1 Galeopterus variegatus
TAAGTAATTTTTATATATTCTGGATATAATTTCCTTTCAGATAGATGATTTATAATATTTTCTGCCATTTTGTTGTCTTTTCACATTCTTGATGGTATTGTTTGCAGCATTAAACTTTTTGATTTTGATGTAGTACAATTCATCTGTTTCTTTTGTTGTTATTTGATTTTTTTGTCATATCTAAAAAAATAATATGCCTAACCACATGTCATGAAGCTGTACTTTTATCTTTTCTTCCAGGAGTCATATTTTTAGCTTTTAAATGTTGGTCTGTAATTCGGTTTGAGTTGATTTCTGTTCATGGTATGAAGAAGGGGTCCAACTTAATTCTCTTGTATATGGCCATCCAGTTGTCCCTGTGACATTTGTTGAAAAGATTATTCATATACCCCATTGGCACCCTTGTAGGAAATCAGTTGACCATGCTAATAGATGTATGGATTTATTTCTGGACTTTCAATTTGTTTCCACTGATTTGCATAACAATGTTTTGGTCAACAGCAAACTACATCCACAACAGTGGCTGTACCATATTGCCTCAGTGTGTAGTAGGCCGTACCATTTAGTTTTGTGTAAGTAAACACTCTATGATGTTCTCATCATGATGAAATGGCCTAAGAATGCATTTCTTAGAACATTTCACCATCACTGAGTGACATGTGACTGTATCTATTATGCCAGCACCACATTATTTTAATGGCTATAGGTTTGTAAAAAAATTTAAAATAAAGAAGTGTGTATCCTTCAACTTGTTCTTTTTCTGTATTATTTTGGACATTCTGCATTTCTTATATTTCCAAATGAATTTTGGGATTAGCTTGCAAATTTCTATAAAGGAGGCATCTGGGATTTTGTTGGAGAATATTTTGAATCTGTTCATCAATTTATTATTGTCATCTTAACAATATTAAGGGAAACCAAGTACCCTTGGCCACACAGGCCTGGAATAATAGTTCATTTTCAAGACAGAGATGGGGTTGGGGTGAGAAATGAAAGTGGTTTGCCCTTTCTGGATTGACACTATGGCCCTAGATGAGTAGCTAGTTTGAGTGGGAACCCCAAACCCACCCAGAACAGAGCTCCTGTTCCATTGAACTGGCAGGAAATGGAATTGGTTTATACTGCAGACTCGCTGTTCTTCTTAAGATTTAATAGATTTCCTTAAATATGTGTCTTTATTTGTGATACTCCCGTAGGATAATTCTCAGAGACTAAATGGTTCTTTTTTGTTTTGTTATTTTTAAATAGCTTTCTTCAGTTAAGTGATTGTTTCACTGAGAAGAGCTTCCACTGAGCTCCTCACACACTGTGCCTACCTGCAGTGTCTTAACCTATTCTGTCTTTCCTGACTTCTCTCATAAAAAGTCATTATGACCGTGCTCTGCTGCTCCAAACCTACAAATAAAATATGGGCTCCTCTGGCCTTCGGGCAGAATTGTGCTCTCCTATGTTCACATTCTTGAAACAATTACTTTTGTGTTTAATCACCTAACAGTGCAGCATTTTCTCAGAAATTCAAAGCTGGGTCTACTCTGTATTCTTCTGTGTGTCACCAGTGCCCAGCATAGACTGACACAAAATAAATATTTATTGAATAAACAAATGAATCCATGCATGCATGCGTGAATAAGGTTAGCTAATTGAGACTGAGAAGAAATTAAGCTTTTATCTCTATAGTTGATAATATGAATAATGAGAATGACATAATATGGCATATTATTTACCTAACTACTTTCACTGCCCCTTCTTCCATTCAGCATAGATATAAATACGAAATCTCAAATGTAATTCCTTCTTCCAGTGTAACTTGGAGCTACCCCAGGTTGCTGACTAAAGGCTATTTAATGGTAAAGTGTTTTATAATATGGGGAAGAATGCCAGGGAGTCTTTTCAATAAAGGAACAATTTGCTGGGAAAGGAAAACTAGAATCAGCACATTTTTTGACCTGGCAAATTAAAAAAATATTATTGCTATTTTTTATCCCATGTACTTAATAATTGCCAAGTACTTGCTCTAATGTGCATTATGGTCTATTAAATCAACCCTGTGCTACCATTGTCTGTGTTTCTCATTATTGCACTTATTACATAGGACTGTAATCACTGCACTTATTTATGCATTTATTCCCGTCATTAACAGGGATTCTTTGAGAGTCATCACAAAGTATTGACTATCATATCATTTCATGTATCATCCTGTGCTGCAAAGATTTGCTTTTATGTCAACTCTCTCAAGCTCTTCAAAGATAGTTTTATCTTCTTGACAATATTCTGAGATTGGATAATTAGTAAATAAGTAAATAAAATAATGACTTGATAAATACACTGAAAATTGTGTTTTATATTTCACAATATTGCACAGCTTTAGGTGCAGAAGTGGTTTTATTAACATGTACACATCTGAGATGTTTATCCACATCTCAGTGACTCAGAACTATTTCCTAATTTCTCATGGAGCCTTCACACCAAGTATTCTTGAATACTCCCCAAGTTAATGAATAGTTGTAGCATTTAGTCTACTTAGTGATACTCCATACCTCATGATGAACTTTATCAAGGGGATTTCATTGTCTTTCTTATAATAAGGCCATTATCATATTCACCCAAGCCTTTCAGATATGGTTGCATATATCCACAGAGGACAGTTGACTATGTGTTTGTTTGTTTGTCGTTCAAGCCTTTAAACAGAATATTGATTAATACAATAGGTAAACTTTAAAGGTAAATGAGGTTTAAACATTTTACTTTCTAGGATGTTACCCAACCCCAATAAAAAGTAACAGATGCAAATGAATGTTTCAGATAATATCCATTTAACTCCTCTCAATAGAATGGCTGAGTCCTGCTTTTTCTTGTAAGTAAGTGGCTTGCTCATATCATCTTTTAGGTCTCTTGATGAAAACTAACATCTTTAAAACAACTGTGTTCATAAAACACAAGTTTCAGCAGAGTTTAGTGAGTACTCTGAAAACAGGGGATTCATAGTCACCTAACTTTTTGTATACTGGATGCTAAATCTTCCTCTTGGAGATTGTCTATCCGTTTTAGCCTATTTAAGAGTCTGAAGAATCTTGTAAAGATTCCCATTTATCCTTCTTTTACTCATAGTTACTGGGTTTAACATAGATCATATATTTTGAAACACACTGATTAACATGTTATGGAACAGCAGCCTACTGAAAGCAATTTGAATAACACTAATGGAGATGGTTGGTGATCTTCTCGATTTACACTGGAGGGAGCAGAAGCAAAGCCTATGAAAAGAACTTGCTAAAGAACTTGAAATGCCTTAGTGCCACTTTTCAGCCCTGTAAGGCAAAATTCCTTGTGAGTTCTGCCATGTGCCTCCAACTCTGAGTGAATTCAGAAGTTGGAAAGTATAACGGAGGATTCACTTTAAAGCAAATATGCAAAAAATACTTTTTGGGAAAATATAAAGGACCAAATACTCATAGAAACCTAAAGTCCTCCTGAAAGTAAAATAAACTCACTAATTGTCTTATAAGTATTAACTAGAGTAGAAATGTAGTGCCTCAAATTAGATGCTAGAGAAGAAATAAAGTAAGGAAAATTTTATTATTATTAATTTCAATATTGCTCATAATAGGAAACCATCAGAACCCATTTTTGAGAGGAACTTGAAGATGTTAGCATAAATATAATCAGTAGGAATATTATATATGTATGTAGATATAGATATAGGCTCCTAAATATAAAAATAAATTCCCCAAAAGAACAAGAACAAAGAGTAAACAACATAGATTACCTAGAGAAATAATGTGTGTATGTGTATTGTGTGTGTGTGTGTGTGT
>NW_007736650.1:10941-27505 GCF_000696425.1 Galeopterus variegatus
TGTGTGTGTGTGTGTGTGTCTAGGTTTATTAGTATATACACATATCTTAATTTAGAGACTATTACATAAAAATAAGAAGAAAACTGGAAACAAACAGATCAATAGCACTAATAAATGTAAATGGCTCAAACTCACCAATTGAAAATAAAGACATTTTCAGATTTTCTTAAAAAGAAAGATCAAACGCTATGTAGAAAATATATATAAAGGAAAGAGATTGAGAATGGTTAAAAATAAAAATCCATACCAAGAAAAGGAAAAATAAAAAGAGAGAGAGAGAGAACACTTACTCAATAGTGGTATATGACAAAGAGGATTCAGTCCAAAAGCATTGTCAGAAACACAGAAAGACATTCTAAAATGCTAAAGTATCACAGTGAAGACATTAAATGTGTGTTTATATTTATTCGCTCAAAAAGGCAGAAATAACTTTCACAATTCAGATATTACAGAAGATGCAAAAAATAAACACACAGAAGCATATTAATAATAGACTTTAATAAACTTACTTTAATCAAATATACATTCCTTTGACAAAAAATCAATGAAGATGTAGAAGACATAAAAAAGATAGATCTTTCAGACATATATCAAAATCTAAATCCCAATTGTAAAGAATATACCTTCTTTCAAATATGTCAGAAACATCTGAAAATTCGTGATATATCAGACAGTAAAAATACTCCTGTAAATTCCAAAGAGTAAAAGTAACTCATAAAATTATCTGACTACTAGAAAGTAGCACTACTAGACAATAGTACTACTAACCTTCTAGGTGACAATAAATTAAAACATAGTACTGTTTTTTAAAAGACAAATCTGGAAATAATACAACATACTATTAAATGTTCTTGGATAAACATTCTTGGATAAAAAGTAAAACATAGATGGAAAATTATGAAAATGAAAACACAAGATGTAATCTATGGCCTAGAGCTAAAGCTGTCTCTAGCAAAAATATTTCAGTATCTCATAGCTATAATAATGTAAATAAAAGTAAATGTATAAAACACTGAAATTTGAGAACATAATGAATGAATAAAGCATATGAGATTAGAACAAAAAATTACAAATATAAAAGCAAATATTAATGAGGAAGAATACAAAAATACATAGAACTTATATGTAAATTTAAACAAAGTTTTTTGAAAATATTTGTAATTGGCAAATTACTAGCTGTACTAATCAAGAGAAAGAGAAAAAATCACCAATAAAATTGTGAAAAACAAAACAGAAATAACCACAACAGAAGAAATTTAAGTATTAAAAAAGACTAATAAGTCTTTGCAAATAAATTTTAAAACCTAGATGACATAAATAAAATTTGGAAAAATATCTTACAAAACTGGCCCTGGGAAAAAGAAAATTAAAAAGCCAAATTAACATGGAAGAAATAATTTAAAAAATAGTTTTAAAATTACATATATAATTTTTAATATATATTATATAAAATTATATATATAGGGGTTTATATATATATATTAATATATATAAACATATATATTAATAATCAGATCCAAATGTTTTTTCAAGGGAATTTTAGCCAAATATTAAGTATTCAAGAATAACAATCATTGATTATTATTACCTCTCATAGTGCTGACAGTTAGTTGACTGGGCTCAGTTCACTGGTTATTCCTTAAGGGCTCTCATAAGGTTGCAGTTATAAAATGACTAGATCTTGTGTCAGCTCAAGGGTTTTCTTACTCACATACCTGGTGCCCGGGCTTGGAAGAATCAATAAGCTGAGAGCAGAACAGTTTGTTTTCTTGGACATCTGCATGTAATCACTGTTCATGGTGTCTCCAGTATAGTGGTTTTAGGATAGCTGGACTTCGGACATAGAGGTTCTGGGCTTCAAAAACATATGTCCCAAGAGACAGGTAGAAGTTGCTTCAACTTTTACGAACAAGTCTCATAAATCACAGTAATTTTTGCTACATTCTATTCATTGGAAGAAAGTCACTAAACCAGCTCATGTTAACAGGACAAGGGTTCAATTCCAATTCCTCTTTTTTATGCAAATGGCAAATAATTTGCAGACATGTTTTAAAACTACTACATCCATCAAGTTAACAGAGTTAGCACAGAGATTAATAACTTCCAAAGCAAAATAACATATTTTTTAGGGATTAAAATAGCTTAGGGGAGATGCATAGCAAGAGTTGTTACATCTCTTGGAGAGAAGAGAAAGCAATCATGAGAAGATTCAGAGACAGTAATCGTTTTCTGCTTTTGAAGCTGAAAGATGGATATTTTCTGATGACGTCTTCAACAATATCTACCATCTGAGAGCTCTTCTCACGTGGTCACTCCTCATATAAAGAAGTGAGGTCTAGATCCTCTTCCCTTGAAACTTGGTGGGCTTATGACTGTTTCAACCAATAAAGTCTTTTTGAAAACTCCAAGACTAGGCTGGAAAATGTGCTGTAGTCTCTACATTGTTCACTAGAAAACTTGTTCTTGGAGCCCTCAGCTGTCATGGAAGGAGTCTGATTGCCCAGTGGCTGCCACGAGGTCAGGAAGCCACCCCACAGGTAGGTGTTCTACTCAACAGTTCTAGTCTTTGGGTCCTCCCAGCCCAGACACCAGTCTTGAGAATCACTGATCAATCTGATGCTGCAAAATTACTCCTGGGCTTGAATCATCACAGAGGAAGCTCTAGACATTGTCACACAATGACAGGCTTTCCCCATTATGTCAGGTCCCATTTCCCACTAGCAGAGTCATGAGCATAATGAAATGGTTGTTTCTGGCTGTTAGGGTTTGAAGTAATTGGTTATGCAGCAATAAATCCTATGTAGCCACATGGGTGTTATTATCATCAATGCTACACACTATATATACTTTCGTATATGAATCATCACAGGGGAAGCTCTAGACATTGTCACACAATGACAGGCTTTCCCCATTATGTCAGGTCCCATTTCCCGCTAGCAGAGTCATGAGCATAATGAAATGGTTGTTTCTGGCTGTTAGGGTTTGAAGTAATTGGTTATGCAGCAATAAGTCCTATGTAGCCACATGGGTGTTATTATCATCAATGCTACACACTATATATACTTTCGTATATATGATTTATTTTATATAAATAAACATTTAAAAAGAAAGAAGGGATGAGCTTCACATCAGTGGATAGTGTTCAAAATATAAATGAAGAAAAATATCAACTAAATGAAGTGGTGGTGGTAAATAGTGCTGAACCAAGGAGAGATTAATTTAGAACAGGAAGAAAGAAGTTAAGTTCTTTTCTTGCTTTTGTATCATTTGATTTGGGAAGGGGGTATTTTATTTTAGTAAATATATTTTAACCTGTAATTTCATATTCTCATGAGCATTAAATTTGTGTTTGGACGTAATACATTAAAGTGATTTTCATCTGACTTACTAGGTAGCATTGGTTACCTGTACTTCATGGCATCCTAGTGCATACTCCTCCGAGTGATAAGTAGTCATCTATTAAAAGAATTGATTTCCAACCAATCTAGCTAGTCTGTCTTGTTGGTCTGACTTAGATATGGTGCATCAGGTGTACGATAGTCACATGTGGTAGCCCTGAAGGATTGCTTGTGGATAGGTAGCTGACTCTCAGAACAGTTGAAATTGAGATATATAACATACTAATAAGATACAGTGGAAGAAAGAATCAAACAGTAGATTCAAATATGCTCCTTAAATTTTTATTCAGAAAGTTCAACTCTGCAAATTACAGGGCACACTGATTTTCACATGAGCAGCAGTGGCTGCAATTCCACAGTGCGTATAAGCAGAGATGTGAGATGTTTATTTTAAAATAAATATTCTACTGAGTGATGCCAACTAGCATCAATAGGTACAAGCATTAATAATAATGATGATAATAATAATGATAACAACAGCTAACATCCAACTGCTATGTAACAGACACTTTTTTAGTATACAGCTTTTAAGTCATGGATCTAGGATTCAAATTCAGGCAATTTGGCTTCAGAGTCTGCCCTTAATCATGACAGTTGACCTTCTTTCATAATAGATTTAGATATGGAAATACTATAGACAACAAAGTAGATAGAGATATATTGATAGATATGGATATACAGGCTATAAAGCCATATGCATACATATGTAAACATTACATAGGTATTTTGACAGGAATGTACGATTTTGCAGGGATTGACTCACTTAAACCCCTGAATTTTAGCTTGAAAAGTAAAAACCCTGTCCTCCACTCCTCACCCAAAAATATCTACTCAGAGGAGAAGGGAAAAGGTCAAGCTAGAAAAACTAAAGTCAGTATTTTCTTTTTTTTTTTCTTCTTTCTAACTTTCTTTTTTTTAACCAGGTCCACTGAAAACCCCTAGCCTTAAAAAATGTTTTTGATTGATCCGTGTCAGTATACTTCCTTACTAGTGTAGAATTAAAGGAGAAGCCTGGAGTGGAGAGAGCCCTACGTATATTTTAACAACACATTAGGTGTGATGTGGACAGCTAACATCCAAGGGAATGTGAGTTAGCAGGGGTTCTTCCTCTTGGCTTCCTGAGCTGCATTGTCTTTCAGGACTGAGCCAGCACTTAGAATCCTGGAGAACAGAAACTGTTCTTTGAGTAATTGTTTCATCTGTTTTTCTCTTCTCCCCTTAGGGTATTTTGGAAGTTAAGTAACAGGAAATGTGAACATAATACCTGGATACGTTTTCCAAGTTCTTGATGTCTCAGTTTCTGTGATGGCAATATAAGAATATGAAAACTAATAGTAACAGTAATAGTAATAATAATAGTTGCCCTGTAGGCTTGTCATGATGATTAGAGACAGTATTAGATGAAGCTCTAATTTTAAATTATGGTTATTATTCTAAAGTTAATAAATCCCTTTTCCAACTCCAGCATGTGATAGAATTCTAAGAGGGCTGATATGTGCATTAAGTTGGTCCTAGAACCTGACTAGCCAGGGCCCTACAGCAATTCAGGCCAGTTTCACTCTGCTACAACTCATTTACACTCAAATGCATCTGACCTATAATCAGCTCATGAGCCGAACTTTAGAGGGATAATTACATTTTAGCAGGAGGCAATGATTTAAGTCAAAGAAAAATCTCTCTTGGTGATAATTTGGAATCTGTTTAGTCCAATTTGAGGGATACCCTTAGGACAGAGGCAATCTTCAGACAGTTCACAGTCTATCAAATAGAGTCCACACTGATTTCTAACAACCAGAAGAATGGAAGGGTGTCTGGACAGACTCTTTTCCTCAGCTAACTGTGAACTCATTCTTAATGCCAAAAAATTAACTAGAAATTGCTGGAGATTTTTCCCCTCTCCTGGGTTCCTACCAGGCTACATTTAGTTATCACAGAATTTTTCAGAGTAAAAAAACCCTTCAAGACCCAAATGAAAAAATGTCTAATGTTGGAGTTTTAAGAATTGTCAAAAACTGTGGAAGAGATATGTTGGAGAAAGAAACAATCCTGATTTTCCTCAAATATAATCTGAGGAAAGGAATATTCATTAAGCTCCAACATTCATTGATTAAGTTGTAATAGGTATTTTCATGCAGAATTATACTTAATTCTCACAACATAACTAAAGGAAAGTAACAGTATTTTATATAGCTTTCACTGCCACATATTCATTATCAGAATTATGGAAAATAAAGAAAAATTACTGATATAAAAATTAAAAACATGATTTCATCATGAAGACTTAATAGCTATTCATTATTTTTGTGTGTTTACTTGTAACATTTTCCAGCATAGTATGACATATTTTATATAGTTTACATTATATTATACATAAATTACTCTGTTATTTTTATTTATTGTGTGCAGTTTAATGTCTGCATACTATTCCACTGCATGGGTATTTTTGTATTTATAAATTTATATATTAATATATGTCAATAACAAATTTACAGAAATAATTTGAAACAGACATTAAAAAATAACCTTTTTGCATTACAACTTAGTTAAAAAGTGTAGTGAACTGCTCAAATTAATTCTGTATTGTAAATTAACATTGAAGCACTATTTAGTTGCCATTAGTGAAATTTATTTGCCCAGAACATTTGAGGTTTATTTGCAGCTGTCATAAAGCTGAATTTCTGAAACTCATTCTCAAGAAAGTTCTGATGGCTTTAATGCTTTATGTGCCTACATTTGTATTTTAAATTTATATGTAAATAAAAAATACCAGAAGATAAAACCAACTTTCAAGTAACTGATTATACCCTTCCTTTTTTCCATTTGTAACCTTATATTTAGATGCATTTAGACCTAATAGAAGTAATATATATTGTTCAAAACAAATCAACAGAAAGAAGTATACTTTGTTTGACTGACTATGGTAAGATTTTCATCATAGTGGAGCTCAAGCAAGTTTTGTGTACACCTGGGTGGTTAGTGACAGCTTTGGAATAATAATCAGAATCTGGAATGGACAGAGTATAGATTGACATCATCAGAGAAACCCACCTTATAGGTGTTCTCTGTTGTCTGCAATGTATCAATAAGTAATATCTCAATATGGAATCTGTTTTAAAGTTCAAAGCAATCTTCCCCTAGAAATACTAGAAAGAGGTTTATAAATAAAAAATTTTAAATGTTTTTATAAATACATATAAAATATGATGAAAGTATATATATATATATATATTTAGATATAGATATCATTCTTTTTTCTCTTTATTTTTCTTGATACATATAAAGATATAGACATAGACATAAACACAGTTATATATATGGATATAGATATAGATTTCCACTCTTTCTGGAGCTCTCCAGTAGAGAAGTATTTTGGGGAATAACTAAATAACTATTAAGAGAATGCTCTGAGCAGGAACCAAGATGAGAGCTGTCTCTTGTGTCACTGCCACAGGCCAAGACTGAAGCCCAGGAAAGCTCCTCCTACTAATTAAGGAGGAGCCAAGGTGGTCTACCAAAGCCACCACCATACCTACTACTGTCATAAGAACAGTTCACTACCACAGTTGCAGCTAGGGCCACCCTAGAGGCTGCCCACCACACACACAACTGCATTAATACAAGAAGAGTCAACACTGTAGCCTACAAATAGAGGAGAAAGTCTTTCTCCTCATACCCCACACCAGAGCAATAGAAGGAACAAGTGCCCTATCAGATGACCAAACATCAATGAAAAAATACTAGAACTACAAATAAACAAGAAGATATGACACTGCCAAATGAATACAGAAATTCTCAAGTATCAGACCCCATAGAGCAGGAAACCCTTGAAATGTCAGAAAAGGAATTCTAAGCAACAATATTAAGAAAACTCAAAGAGAAAAAAGAAGACTCAATTAGAGAACACAATGAAACAAGGAAAAATATCCAGGATATGAAGGAGGAAATTTACAAAGAGACTAATACCTTAAAAAAGAATATAGCAGGACTCCTAGAACTGAAGGACTCACTGAATGAAATAAAAAACATGAGAGAGCTTGAGCAGCAGGCAAGAGCAAGCAGGCAAGCAGAAGAAAGAATTTCAGATCTCAAAGATTTTTTTTTGAAATAACCCAGGCAGACAAAAAAGGGAAAAAATTATTGAAAAAATTGAAAAAAGTCTAAGAGACCTAGCAGACAACCTTAAGTACACAAATATCTGAATTATGGGTATTTCCAAAGGGAACAAGAAAGGAAAAGGCATTGAAAACCTATTGAGGGAAATAATCTCAGAAAACTTCCCATGTATAAAGAGAGACACAGACCTTCAGATCCAAGAAGCCCAAAGATCCCCAAAGAGATTCAATCAAATAAGAACCCCCCTAAGAAATATTATAGTCAAACTTGCAAAGTTCAAAGACAAAAACAGAATTCCAAAAGCAACAAAAGAAAAATGTCATCACCTGTAAGGGAGTCTGCATCAGATTAACAGCAGACTTCTCAACTGAAACCTTCCAGGCCAGAAGAAAATGGGATGATATATTCAAAATAATAAAAGAACAATAGTTGCCAGCCAAGAATTCTTTATACAGAAAGGCTATCCTTCAGAAGTGAGGGAGAAATGTGTATTTACCAAGCAAACAAAAATTGTGGGAATTCACAACCACATGACTAACCCTGCAAGAAATTCTCAAAGGTGTCAAGCATCAGAAATCTGAAAAACAATCATCACTATCACAGATAAGTAAGAAAGAGTAAAATCTGCCATTAAAACAAAATGCAAACAAGAAAAGTGTAAGAAACTAAATCATACCACCTCAAAAATCCAACTAACATTGAAGATGAAAAATAAAAGGGGAAGAAAGAAACAAAAGATACTTAAAACATCTAAAAAAAAGCAATAAAATGACAGGAGTAAAGCAATACCTGTCAATAACAACCCTAAAATGTAAAAGGATTCAACTCCCCATTCAAAAGAAACAGACTGCCTGATTAGATTAAAAAGCTAGACCCAATGTATGCTGCCTTCAAGAGACTCACTCACCTGTAGAGACACACATAGACTAAAAGTGAAGGGATGGAAAAAGACATACCATGCAAATGGAAACCAAAAATGAGCAGGAGTAGCTATTCTTATACTGAATAAAATAGAGTTTAAACCAAAAACCATAAAAAGAGACAAAGAAGGCCACTATATAATAATAAAGGGATCTATACAACTAGAAGACATAAAAATCATGAATATGTATGCACCTAACACTAGAGCACCCGTAGATGTAAAACAAACAATCATGGACCTAAAAAAAAGAGATAGACACTCATATGAAAATAGCGGTGACCTGAACACCACTCTCTTAACATTGGACAGATCATCCAGGCCATAAATCAATATAGAAACACAGGATTTGAACTACATCTTAGATCAATTGGACCTGGCAGATATCTACAAAACATTTCATCCAACAACTACAGAATATACATTCTTCTCATCAGCACATGGAACATTCACTAGTATAGACCACGTGTCAGGTCACAAACCAAGTCTCAGCAAATTTTAAAAAAATCAAAATCATTCCACATATCTTTTCAGATCACAATGGATTAAAACTGGGAAACAATAACAAGCAAAACTCTGGAAACTGTACAAGTGCATGGAAACTAACCACCAACTTCTGAATGACCTATGGGTACAAGAAGAAATTAAACAGAATGTCAAAAAATTTCTGGAAGCTAATTAAAATCAAGATATATTATACCAAAGCCCATGGGAAACTGCAAACCCAGTACTAAAAGGGAGGTTAATTGCAGTAATTGCTTAAATCAAAAGAATACAAAGACTTTAAGAATACAAAAGATCAATGAAACAATAAAATTGGCTTTTTGAGAAGATAAATAAAATAGGCAAACCATTAACTAGGTTAACAAAAGAAAAGGAGAAGACCCAAATAACAAAAATCATAAATGAAAAGAGAGGCATTACATCTGAAACCACAGAAATATGAAGAATCATTAGAGATTATTATAAACAACTGTATGCCAACAAATATGAAAACATGGAGGAAGTGGATACATCAATGAACACATACAAGCAACCAAGACTGAAACAAGATGAAATAGAAAACCTGAACAGACCAGTAATAAGAAATGATATTGAAGCAGTAATCAGCAGTCTTCCAACAAAGAAAAGCCAAGGACCAAATAGCTATACAGCTGAATTCTATCAAAGCTTTAAAGAGGAATTAATAGCAATTCAATTTAAACTATTCCAAAAAATTGAAAAAGAGTTCATTCTCCCAAACTCATTCTTCCAAACTCGTGAGTTCAGCATCACCCTGATACCAAAACCAGACAAAGGTACTACAGGAAAAGAAAATTTCAGGCTAATATTCTTAATGAACATACATGCAAAAATCCTCAAAATATTAGGAATCAGAATATAGTAACATATAAAAATGTATACACTGTGATCAAGTGGGATTCATCCCAGTGATGCAAGGATGGTTCAACATTCACAAGTCAGTAAATGTAACACACTACATCAACAAAATCAAGGAAAAAATCCATATGATTTTCTCAATAGATGCAGAAAAAGCATTTGACAGAATTTAACATCTGATCATGATCAAGACTCTCAGCAAATTAGGTATAGAAGGAAATTATCTCAGCACAGTAAAAGCTATATATGACAAACCAATCACCAGTATCAAGACAAGGATGCCCACTCTCACCATTTCTCTTTAACATAGCACTAGAAATACTAACCAGAGCAATGAACCATGAAAGAAATAAGGGGCATCCAACACTACTGAAAGAAATTAAAGAGGACACAAAAAGGTGGAAAGGCATACTGTTCTCTTGGATTGGGTGAACTAACATTGTGTAAATGTCCATTCTACCCAAAGCAATCTACAGATTAAATGAAATCACCATCCAAATACCAATGACATTCTTTTCAGAAATAGGAAAAGCAATTCTAACATTCATATGGAACAATAAAAGAGCCCAATAGCCAAAGCAACTCTGAGCAAAAATAAATAAAAAATAAATAAATAAATAAATAGATAAATGAATGAATAAATAAATACATAAATACATAAATAAATAAAATAATAATAATAATAATAATAATAATAATAATAATAATAATAATAATAATAATAATAATAATAATAATAATAATAATAATAATAATAATAATAATAATAATAATAATAATAATAATAATAATAATAATAATAATAATAATAATAATAATAATAATAATAATAATAATAATAATAATAATAATAATAATAATAATAATAATAATAATAATAATAATAATAATAATAATAATAATAATAATAATAATAATAATAATAATAATAATAATAATAATAATAATAATAATAATAATAATAATAATAATAATAATAATAATAATAATAATAATAATAATAATAATAATAATAATAATAATAATAATAATAATAAATAACAGTAATAAAGCCAGAGGCATAACACTATCCTACTTCAAATTATACTACAAAGCTATTGTAACCAGAAGAGCATGGTACTGGTATAAAAACTGATACTTGGACCAATGGAACAGAATAGAAAACCCAGGAATCAACCCCCATACTTACAGCCAACTGATCTTTGACAAAGGCAAAAAGATCATGCATTGGGGAAAAGATTGCCTCTTCAATAAATGGCACTGGGAAAATTGTACATCCATATGCAGAAGAATTAAACTGAACCTGTACTTCTTACCATATACCAAAATCAACTCAAAATGGATTAAAGACTTAAATATAAGACTCAAAGCCATAAATTTCCTAAAAGAAACATAGGGGAAACACTCCAGGAAGTAGGACTGGTCAAAGACTTTATGAATAAGACCCCAAAAGCATAAAAAACAAAAGAAAAAATAAAAAAAACGGGATTATATCTAACTAGAAAGCTTGCGCACAGCAAAGGAAACAATCCACAGAGTGGAAAGACAGCCAACACAATGGGAGAAAATATTTGCAAACTACGCATCTGACAAGGTATTAATATCCAGTATATATAAGGAACTCAAACAAATATACAGTAAAAGAACTAAAAGTCCAATTAAAAAATGAGCAAAGGAGATGTATAGATATTTTTCAAAGGATGACATACAAATGGACAGCAGGTGCATGAAGAAATGCTCTGCATTACTAATTATCAGGGGAATGCAAATCAAAACCACATTGAGATATCATCTCATTCCAGTGAGACTGGCCATTATTAAAATCACTGAGAATACCAAATGCTGGTGAGGATGCAGGGAAAGAGGAACACTTCTATGCTGTTGGTGGGACTGCAAATTAGTAGAGCCATGATGGAAAATAGTATGAAGGTTTCTCAGAAAACTGCAGATAGAACTACCATATGATCCAGCAATCCCTCTTCAGGGTATGTACTCAAAGGAATGTAAATCATGTCTAAGGGATACCTGCACTCCCTTGTTTATTGTAGCTCTATTTACAATAGCCAAAATATAGAACCAACCTGTGTCCATTGATGGATAACTGGATAAGGAAAATGTGGTATATTACACAATGGAATACTACTCAGCCAGAAAAAAAAAAAATGAAATTCTGCCATTTGCAGCAACATAGATGAGCCTGGAGAAAGTTATGTTAAGTAAAATAATTAAGACATAGAAAGAGAAATACTGTATATCCTCACTCATAACTAGGTGCTAAGAAAAAGGAGAGAGAGAGAGAGAGAGAGAGAGAGAGAGAGAGAGAGAGAGAGAGAGAGAGAAGGAGGGAAGGAGAGAAGAAGGGAAGGAAGAAGGAAGGAAGGAAAAAAAGGAAGGAAGGAAGAAAAAAAAAGAAAGAAAGAAAGGAAAAAGACCACAGTAATAATGTTGAACTTTCAGAAAGAGAGAACAAACCTAAGGATATTAGAGATGGGGGGGAGGAAGGGACGGGGGTTGGGAAGTGATAAGTCAGGTAAAGGGCATAAAGAAAATTAAGGTTTGTAATAATGGAAAAAAAAAGAAAGAAAGAAAGGAAAAAGACCACAGTAATAATGTTGAACTTTCAGAAAGAGAGAACAAACCTAAGGAACGGGGGTTGGGAAGTGATAAGTCAGGTAAAGGGCATAAAGAAAATTAAGGTTTGTAATAATAAATATGCTAATAATAAATAAGTAAGTTGTTTTAAAAAGAAGTTTCTTGAAATTAAAAAAATATAATGTTCTTTCTGGATTTTTGACACCTCATTGATTTGTGGCCAAGTACTTCGTCCAATCAATGGCAGGTGCAGTTTCCTACAAGCATCCTCTCTTTTGACTTTGGCTTAGAGTGTAAAGGGGCACATGAAGCTAGAGAAAGCATGGCTGCTAAATGATCTACAAAAACCTAACTCTCCTACAGTTATATATTCTGCTATTTCTACAACTTTATATTACAAATAATGGTATGGTTAACATATTTATGCCTAAGTCTTTTTCCATGTGTCTTGTAATATCCTAAGATAGATATTTAAAACTAATTTTCTTGGTCTAAAGGCCTGAACATATTTATGTCCAAACCACTTTCCAGAAAATATGTTTCAACTTACATAATCACCACCAGTGAATTAATGTGTGTACTTCCCCACATTTTAGGATACTCTTTTTAAAGTTAATAATTTTAATTGACACATTGTAATTGTACATATTTATGGGGTAAACTTGATGTTTTGATAATACATATTTGCATAATGATTGATCAAGTTAGGGTAATTTGGGTATCCATCAGTTCATGCATTTATCATTTCCTTGTGGCCAGATCATTCAAACCTTCTCTTCTAGCTATTATGTAATATACAATACATTACTGTCAACGATAGTCACCCTCCTGTGCAATAGAACATCAGAACTTATTGCTCCTGTTTAATTGTAATTTTGTACCCATTGGCCAACCTCTCCCTGATCTCTATTGAGAGGTTGGCCAACAGGTAAAAATTTCAGTTACCTCCCAAGTCTCTGGTAACCACTATTCTACTCTTTGCTGTGTTTAGGGTACACTTAGCACTAAAATGACTTAAAGTCTCAAAGAAAATAAGATTTACTGCTAGTCTTTCAAGAGCATGTAAGTGGTAGAGGAGACCTCATACAAGGAACACTTCAAACAGTGGATCAGCCTTCAAACAAAATAAAATAAAACTCAAATTTTTTGACACCCAATACATATTGCAATAGGTGCTTTGGAACATTATTTTATGTAATCTTCACAACAACTCCAGTAGATTAGTGCCTTTTTCCTATTATTGCATATTTGGAAACTGTCTCAGGGAGGTTAATTAACTTGCCATTGATCAAACTGCTTGAGCTGTGCTGTGCCTCTCACTGACACATGTCAGACAGCAAAACAAAAATCAGCAGACTATGCTGCCTCTCGAATCATACCATATAAAGGGCCAATAATTCAAATGATCAGACCCCTACTGAATATCCCCTTCTCTGTGGTCCTTCATCTTATGTTTAATTAAAATCTGGAGTAACAAATCCCATTTCACCATATTCATTATTCACACAAAATCACATGAGTCACATACAAGTGACAGTACAATATTGGGAATTTCTATAAAACTATTTATCACCATCATTTCCTTGCATTTACTGTTGTTTAATAAACAGCAGATTACCATCTCTTGGCATGGTGAGATAAGCATACACAAAGAAAAGAATTTTGCAACATTTAATTAATGAAAAGGCCTAGTGATTATTTATGTGAGCTCATTAAAGGCTGCCGTTTTTTACAATCAATCCATAATTTTGAAATAATTGTAAATGGTATTAGTGTAACCAAACACTAAATTTGATTAAAAGAGAACACTCATATGTGGAAGTAGATGGAACTCTCTGCCTTTAAAAATGAGTAACAGTACATCGACTATTGAAACAGCCACTTCTATAAAATGTAATCGTTCTTCCCACTGGTTTCAAATCTTGGGTGACTTGGAGATGAGGGAAATTTCTATTACATGTAATTACTTTCCATAGCAAAGGCACAACAGCTAAATGAAATCAATTACAAGATGGAGGCAGCTTCTCAGATGAGATATGGTATATAGTAATGAACAGTTACTGAAAATTACTATATTGAAAAACGTTGCAGGAGTTTATCAGAAACATGAAAAGTACAGTATCTGTCCCTATCTAGTGCCTTTGGTATCTGTGCACATGGACTCCAAAAGTATCTTCTTTTTGAAAAATAACAGCTTTATTGAGATGAAATTCACATACTATGCAATTTACCTATTTAAATTGTACAATTCAATAGTTTTTAGTATAGCCATACAGTCTTGCAAAGATAACTGCAATATAATTTTAGAACATTTTCATCACCCCAAAAAGAATCCTGACCCCACACTCCCCAGCCATAGATGGTCCCATCTTGTGTTCTAGGGGAGTCTTGGGGCTTTACAACATTCAACATTTTCTTTAAAAAATGAAGGATAAGAGCTCTGATTGGAGTAGACAGTTTGACAACCCATGCCACACACTAAAATATTAAATTCCTCTTTCTTTCATAATTTATATTTACTCTCCTAGCTGCATACATTATTTTCTCTTTTCCAGAGGATTCCAAGGAATACAACTGCCTTTACAAAATAGCAGTAGTCTATCTCCGTTAGCCAGGAAGAAAAGGGTGAAAGAAAATATTGTCTCTCTGACTATTTAAGACACATGCAGAAGGAAAGGAACAAGTTGTCTTTTAATATTAGAGCTACCATAAGCATTACTATCAAAACTCAACAATGCAAAGGTAACAAGAGAGACCTATAGAGGGGACTTTGGGGGACTAGAGTAGGGCATCATCTGGAGAGGTACAAATTCACCTTTGTGGTCTTCTAGCCTCCTTTGACCTAAGAGTCCTAGGATCTTTCTGAAATTAGTAAAACTTGTGTGTATTCCAACATTGTTAGCCGACAATAAAATGCAACTTGTTTTCATCTCCCTTCCTAAATAATGACCTCTTTCTCAACAAAGATCATTTCTTATCTATGCAGGAGTACAGCATGCCTGGAGTAAGGTGATTTAGTCCCAAGAGACCATTAACACTCTTTTTAAAAAATTGTTTATTTATTTATTTATTTTTATTTATCATTAAACAACGTAATTGATTGTTGTGGCCCTTTACCAATTTCCTCTTTCCCCTCTTCCTCTACCCCTTTCCCACCCCTGGCAACCTCAGTTCTATTCTTTTATCTTAAAAATTTCAACAAATTAATGTGATTGTTGAATCTTTTTTGTTTGTTTGTTTGTTTGTTTTTAGCTCCCACCTATAAGTCGGAATATGCTGTGTTTCTCTTTCTGTGCCTGGCTTATTTCACTTAACATAACTTTCTCTAAGTTCATCCATGTTGCTGCAAATGGCAGAATTTCATTCTTTTTTATAGCAGAATAGTATTTCACTGTGTAAATATACCACATTTTCCTTATCCACTCGTCCATTGATGGACAGTAAAAAAGCAAGTAAACTGATTAAAAAATGGGCAAAGGAGCTGAATAGGCATAGCAGAATAGTATTTCACTGTGTAAATATACCACATTTTCCTTATCCACTCGTCCAATGATGGACAGTAAAAAAGCAAGTAAACTGATTAAAAAATGGGCAAAGGAGCTGAATAGGCATTTCTCAAAGGAAGATATAAGAATATACCCAAAGGAATGGAAATCACCATATCGAAGGGACAATGGAACTCCCATGTTTATTGCAGCTCTATTAACTATAGCCAAGAGTTGGAACCAGCCTAAATGCCCATTAGCACTCTTGACCTGGTTCATTATTTGCAGAAGAATGGGGTTCGTTCAAAGGATCCAGAGGTTGTTTTCAACTTGATGTCTATAACATGTGACTACACATTATCTGTTTTGCTCTACTTTTTTCCTAGGATTAACCTGGAAAAATGCAGCATGCACAGCTGATGACTACTGGGTCCTTGTGATTCCTATTATTACAAAATCAGCAGGAGTGGAATTATTCCCTGGGAAACAAAGACAGCACAAAGCCAGCAAGCAGCATCATTATCCAGACCCTCAAAGAGCACCAGACATTGAAAGGGGCAATTTTATGAGTACGGTGTTTGTTTATTCAGTGGAATCTGTGATTACCATTGAGTGTGTTGATGGAGATCAGTGTTCTCCCAAGATGGGCTTTCTGTTTTCATCTGTCAGTGCCCTTC
>NW_007736650.1:27625-30784 GCF_000696425.1 Galeopterus variegatus
GTTGATGGAGATCAGTGTTCTCCCAAGATGGGCTTTCTGTTTTCATCTGTCAGTGCCCTTCACTGTTCTCTCACATGATCATAACTGTAAGCACACACACAACACGTGAAGCTCCATCCCTGTGTTCGTGTTTATGACCTGCTCTCACTTAGACCATCCAAGTCACCTTTTTCTAGGAACCAGATACTAGGCAGAGTGCCCAACATATATGAAAAAAACAAGGTACCAAAGGAGGTTGAACACTGACAACCGAACTGAGGCCTGAAGGCAAGTAGGGGTTTGGGGTGAGAAAGATTTTAAAGCAGAGAGAACAGCAGTGGCTAAGATCTAAGGCCAGAGAATGCACATGTGGTTCTGCAGTTTAGAATTTGTATATGTGCATGTGACTGTGCACGCACACGTGCATGTGTGATAGGGAGGATGATGCTGCTGAAGAAAGCTAGAGAGGTAAACTGACCTGTGGGGCTCAGATTTTACACTTCCTGGGAACTAAGACATTTGTAGGTGTTCTCTCTCAATCCTCATAATCCTAACACTTGAGGATAGGAGAAAGCCATCTACCTTAGGGTAATGTGGAGCCACTGAGAGCTACAAGCAAAGCAATCTACCCTCTGACCTAAGTTTAAAAAAAAAAAAATCACACTGGGGTAAAAAATAACCTGGCTGTGTTAAAAAAGAAAGGATTGGGAGTAATGCTCTCAATTTAATATACATAGCAATCACCTGGAATGCAAGTTTAAAATTCAGATTTCTTTTTTCCTCTCAAGACTATGGTTGAAAAGATTAAACAAAATTATCTTTATGTAAAGCATGAGGGACTGGAGTATAAAAGGTAAAAAATAAATGTAGAATAAGTGTCTTCACTCATAAGTGGTTCAGATTTCTTTTTTCCTCTCAAGACTATGGTTGAAAAGATTAAACAAAATTATCTTTATGAAAAGCATGAGGGACTGGAGTATAAAAGGTAAAAAATAAATGTAGAATAAGTGTCTTCACTCATAAGTGGGAGCTAAAAATGAAAGAAAGGAAGGAAGGAAGGAAAGAAGGAAGGAAGGAAGAAAAAGATTTAACAATCACAACAATTCTTTGCACTCTTGAAAGGACTCTCAAAAGGAGAGAACAGAACTGAGACCACCAGAGTTGGAAAAGGCAGGAGGCAGGGGTTAGTGAGAATTTGGTAAAGGGCCACAAAAATGACACTGTATAATTTTGAATATACTAATTATCCAGATTTGACTAATGCATACTGCACACAGGTACTGATATTCAACACTGTACCCCACAGAAATATACAATCAATTATGTTTCAATTAAGAAAAAAAGAAGTAGTTGTTTTGCTGCTGATAGTATTTTCATAGTGATAGTCATAAGCATGATGATTAGGATCTAGGAAGTGGGCTTATACCTGAAAAGGCAGGTCCCACTTCTGCCAGAGTGTCTTACCCTCAATGCTCTGGTAATCTAAGGCAGTGCCACTCAGCGCTCACTGCACCTGGGAATAACCTGAGGATCATTCAAAAATACTATACCAGAAGGAATTCATTTGGAATTTTTTGGATGTGGGGACAAGTGTTAGAATTTTTTTAAGTTCTCAAGGTAATTTCAATATGCAGATAGGTTTGAAAACTCCTAAGTTACAGAACTCTGGTTTCACCTTTCCTTCTGTTAAAAACGTAGATTCATGGCCCTAACCCCAGATGCACTGTTCCAGATTATGTGGGGTGTTGGTAATGGTAGATAATCTCCATGTTTCCAAGCTCCCCAGATGGATTTCTATGCACATTAAAGCATAAACCAATGTCTTAGAGGTATGTGTTGCATGTAAGTAATACCTTAACTCTTCAACTCATTTTACCTCTGGGGAAGGTACCTTACCCAATCTTGAATGAACGATCGACAGCTTTTATCAGAGTGACTGATACATACAGCCATCAAGTATTTTTAGATTGCTCAATTATCTTACAGTGTATTTAATGCTATTTAAATTTAGTAGAAAACACACAAGCAACAGAGGTACAGTTAATTTTGGTGGATAATTCTTTATTCTGCTTTTATGTCCTTGAGTAGAAGTGGAGAGGAGGAGGGTACTTGACAAACATTTATTAAGTATTCACTCTCTGCTAGGTATTGAGGCTCTGCCCTCCACTGAGGCACATGCCATATAATAGCCACCAAGTTATAACAAATCTGAAATGTAGGATTTTCTATGGGTTAGGGTTTTATGTACATTCTCCACACTATGACTGCTTCATTTATCTTCTCCTGTTTGAAGGAGAAACTCTCAAAGCTGAGCAAGCAGAAACCCAATGCCTGGGTAAAGGCTAATTTTTACTTCCATCTCTTTTTCATGCTGTTGCCAAATTGGGTTTTGTCATTACTTTGCAGTAGCCTTTGGGCAATTGATTAGCCACTCCTTACCCCTCAACTGTGAGCCAAGGCAATCAGACTTGTTATTAAACTCTACACCTTTGATTTTTCCTTTCTTGGTGCTCATCAAAGAAAGTGGTAGATTCTTCTTCAGTCAAATTTAATGGTTCTCAATAGTCCTATTAGTGATAGCAAAGTAAATAAATGATTTACCCAGCAGGATGAAAGGCCCATCACAGAATGTGGAATGGTAATCCTGATATATTCAAGATAGATTATTTTGGAGCTGTGAATATGTATTTATATCAATATATATTGTTCAGTACTAAATCTGATAAACTTTGTCTTTTACATTTTACTTAATGATGCTTTTGAGAGTTTGATGATCCATCCTGTCATATTTTGCACAAAAATCAGGGCAACATAGAGGGAAAAAAAAGGTTGGGACATAAAACAAATGTTTTTAATAGCTTGATATATAACTCTTGTTGAAATTTAACCACTTTAGAAAGCACAGAGTTTATGATCTGATTTTTTTAAAGCCTCTGCTCATTTTTTTTGTCAGCATATTTAATGCCTGTGAAGGACAAATCTTTTTAAAATTTGATCATCGAATTTATGAATTCATATTATAAAGCCCTATTCATACCTACAGTGGATAGTGAAACCAGAGGAAGGACTTCAGTATTCTGCCTCCACGCAGGAACTATAACTACCCTAAGAATCCCAGGGCACTGGGATTCTCACTCAGGATTCTCCAGCGTAGATCAGAGGAACTGCTGGCAGTGGTTC
>NW_007736650.1:31354-34782 GCF_000696425.1 Galeopterus variegatus
CTTTGGATCTTCTTGTGTGTCTAGATGTTTATCCCCCAACCCTCAACCCTGCCTGCCTCTTTTTGTCTGTCTTGACTCTGTAATATATTCTTCTCAGTTTATCGCCCATTGAATCATTTCATTCATCCCTGATTTTCACATATATTATTCCAGGTGCCAAATGATCTTCCCATCTGCCTTTCTCCAGTTTCTATAATTCATCTTGCTGCTTCTGCTCGTTGCACCTCACACCACCTTCCTGCCCATTCCCACTGTGCCCCTCACATGGTAAGCAAAACCCCCTGTGGGTAAGATGGCTTTCTCAATCATGTCCTTTTAATTTTTTGGAGCACTTTCTGAACAACTTTTGTGTGCCAGGATCATGCTAGTAATTCTTTGAGGCCTGACCTCAAAGATCTCAATATGAAATAGGAGAAGGTGGTGTCTAGGTATGGGGCTGAAGATGACCAGAGAGGCCTGACCTCAAAGATCTCAATATGAAATAGGAGAAGGTGGTGTCTAGGTATGGGGCTGGTGAGGTGGGTTCATAGAAGATCAGAAGACCGAGGAAGACAAGGGCCCTAAAGGAAATCCCTCTGAAGTAGTTGGTCACCCTGTCCTAGTCCTGCCATTGCCTCCGTGTCAGGTGTCCCTTCCATGGTACAATTAGAAGTAAAAATGGATCCAATACAGAACTCACGTGAGCCTCTGTGTACAGATGAAAGGTGTCCCCTCTTACTCCCGAGACTGCTTCTGATGCGTATACTCCCCAGAGTCCACGTCCCCTCTCTTTGGTTCCACTGCCTTTCACACCTTCCTCCTCATTCCTTTTTCACAGGAATATTCCATCAGTCTCAGAGACTGCCCAGAAGAAAGATGTCATGTGCTTACCTAAGAGGAATAGCCACTCACCCTGAAAACAGGAGATGCAAATGTTGGCTGCTCTGACGTCTATTCATCACTGAGCTCCCATGACTTTCTCCTGCCTTTGACTTGTGCACACATGCTACTCCTACAACTTCAAGCCAAGAAGTTTCTTAAACAAGCAAAGTTTCTTTAAAAGCCTTTGCATATTCTATATTCTCTGCTTTCAATGCCTCTTTTTCTGGTTTACTAGGCTAAGTCTCTTCTGATTTGAGACTCAGCTAAGGCATTATATCTCTTTATAAGAAATCTTTGACAACCCTCCTCTTCTCCCAACCCCATCACACCAGCTGCCCCACCCCCATAGGTAGAAAGCCTCCTGTCTGCATTTTTCTGTGCCCACGCTTCTCTGCCGAGCTCTGCACAGCTCTGCAGGGTGATTCCCACTGCTTGGTATGAACTGCTTTCTGGTACACCTCTTATTCATGGGAAGGCTCAATACCTTCCACTTCTGCAGCTCTACTGCCCAGCCTGGCATACAGCCCATGAGAGCAGAAGAGGACCTATGGACTAACAGTGTGTGTATGTGCTGGATTGAGTCATTGAATGAATATGCCAGGAAAGAATCTCCATGGAGAGAGTAATGTTCCCAGTGAAGTAAAAACACAAGGATGCTCAGAGTTAATGGCTCTAAGGCAAACAGCAAATGTGAAAGGGCAACAGAAGCAACACCAGGCTTCTTAGTTTCTGAATACAATCCAGGAATCTGGGTGGAGGTAAAACAAAACATAACAAGACAAAAACAGAAGAAATGAGCAAAAAAACCCTAAAATTCTTTCCTTTCAATTCGTGCTTAAAATAATGGCAATTGGCCTCTGTCCACAGATTTCCACAGACGTATGTGGCTGATTTCTCCCTAAAATCAACTACAGTGTTTCCTTAATGTTCAAATTCAAAAACCTAATATATAACCTCTCTCTTTCATTGATAAGGTGCAATATTTTCTGAGATCTTTATAGAGGGAATAATCAAAATTTTGCTCCTTGTGAAGGATATTTGGTATTTGTTAACGAAAACCTTTATGGTAAATAAATTAACTAATTAAAAGCATTAGAAAAAATGGTCCAACAATAAGCTTCATAAGGAAATGGCATGCATTAGTAACAGATGAAACTGATACCATAACCTCCTGGTTGACCTGAGTAATGCGTAATTATCTTCCCCTCAGTTGGTTTGCAGAGAAGTGAGATAAAATCACGTCCAGGAGAAAATTTATTCACTAATATATCAGCAAAAGGAAATAGAAATATCACAGGATAATAGAGAGGAAAGTGTGAAACTCTTCTATTTCTTTGAGAAAACATGCTGCTAATGAGTTTCTAAAACACCATTTGACAAGAAATAACCAGCAAAAAAAAAAGAGCATGTGTTTTAGGTCTTTTGTTCACTGCTGTTAGTTGATTTCTTGATTGTGGCTGAAAGAGAACAGTGTTAGAAAGCTACCACAATTAATTACAACTTTCAAGGACTCTTGGATTGCAGAGCTGGGAGGGACTTTTTGTCCTAGAGTTCCATCCGCAAGCATGACTGAGCCACATACCCACAGATCACAGCACTGTCCTGTGTCCTGAGAACACAGAAATGCAGATACATACACCTCATATTGAGTGGTCCAGCTGAGTGCGTTTGGTACTTTCAGAGTGACCAACCAGAATAGTACAGATCTCTGCAGTGTAGTGGCAAAGGAAACAAGAAAAAGGAAGAATTAAGGTTTAAGTTTTTTAAATTTATTTTAAAAATGCAATGAATTCAGTATAAAATTTTTAGTCTGGAATTGGTAAAAAAAAAAAAAATGTATGATTTTGCATTAGGTACAAACAACAGAATTTAAAAAGACATTGCAGAACACTATTTCCCAAAGGTCACCCTCATCCTTTAATATTGATTAAATTCCAAATTATATCTCACTTGACTTCTATAGGCCGTTAGAATAAGGTTAGCATCCAGTAGCTGGTTAGTTTACTTAAAAGAACCCTGGAATGGCAGACAAGAAAAGTCAGTCCCAGTTGCTGTAGCTCTTTGTCATGAGGCCTTGGATGAAGCATGTACATTCTGAGGCTCAGCTATGTGGACAGCTGCTCCAGGTCCACCTGCCCCCAGAGCAGTGGCACATAGAACAGAAGACTCAATATTTATGGGCTTTCTAGATGACTGCCAGAGGGTAATAATTTTCCTTCTCCCTGACAATGGGCTGAGTTTAGTTTAAGTGCAATCAATCTCGGCAACTCCTATCAATGTTTCCCCTTTAGTCATGAATATTAATTAGCATGGGACTTTTACAGGCTTTTCAAATAAGGAGTCTAGTAATGCTTCCTTGGCTTCTCCTCCTAAGAGTCAGTGAAATGGGCATTTCTTCCTTTTACTGAACATACAGCTTTCTAAAACCTTTATTGACTCCTGTAGAGACCTTTTATCTTCCTTTCAATTAAGAGATTTTATGGGAAAGCTTTGTTTCTTTCCCCTTATACTATTGTTTTGGTGGAACATAAAACCACTGTGTGGACTTAGAGAGGGTTGAGAGATTT
>NW_007736650.1:35324-58890 GCF_000696425.1 Galeopterus variegatus
ATACTATTGTTTTGGTGGAACATAAAACCACTGTGTGGACTTAGAGAGGGTTGAGAGATTTTGCAAAGTATAAAACCGGTTAGGAAACAGCTTCAGCAAAGAAAAAATTTCAGAATTGACACTTCATATGTAACTTGAAGGCTGGCATGCACATTTCTATTTCCGGAAGTGAGAATGACTTGAAAATACAGAGAAACTATGTTTTTGCTTCAAATAACTGAATAATACTGATCATCATTTTATTGCAATCATCTTTTTGTGAGTTACAGAAGAATAATGCACTGTTTCTCTTATGTGAGTAAAAGAATGAGCCTCTGTAAATAGACTGATTGTCCTTGTCAGAAACAAATCAATTTCCATAAGGACCCTTTAAAGATCCTTTTAATAATTCAGTTTGGCTGAGCGTGGTAGATGAAATTAATAAGAGTGTATATAAAGTACCTAGTTCAAGACTGATCATCTTTATTATTACTACTAATAATACAATTAACATTTTAAAAATATGCAGAGTGAAAGAAACTAGACCAAAAAAAATAAGAAAGAGCATATTCTGTATCATTCCATCTATGTAAAATTCTGTAAAGTGCAAAAGTATCTATACTGAGAGAAAGCAGGTCAGTGGCTGCCTAGGGATGAGGAGAGGGCAGGAGTGAGTAATTGCAGTGAGGTGATGGTTTCACAAGTGTATACATAAATCAAAACTTATACAATCTTATATTTTAAATATGTGCACAAACACGTTGTATTCAATTATACTTCAACAGTGCTAACGTAATATTCTTAAAATGCTTTCATTGATTCTATGCGAGATTATGGGGTCATGAACTTCTACGGTACTGCCCCTGACCTGCTGACCCCCAGTGCTCCCCATCCAGCCCACCAGTAACTCCAGCTGATACTGTGCCTGAGGGAAGCTGTGGCCTCTTGGAAGCAGCATCCCCCTACTCTTTTTTTAAACTTCGGTGACCTTAGACTTTTTTCCTACTCAAACCTGTTCGAAAGAAAATTCCACTCATATGTTCAACACAAAAGATATTCAGAACCCAAAACACATTCTGTCTCACACGTGTGTGTACACCGGCACACATTCATTACTTTGCTTCAACAAATATCAACACACACAAAGGAAGGAAGGAAACTTCCTCACTGGACAGGCAGGCAACAGGACGGATGGAGAGCAGGCAGGGGTGAGGTATCACACATAAGGATGAAGTATCATACTCAGGATCAGCCTTGCTCAGACCTCTGTCACACATCTATTCCCTTATTCATTCACGCAATATACATTTTTGAACATCTACTATGGGCAAGACCTACAGCTCAATCCTCAGGATCCAGAGAGGAAGATGATTATCATCCTTTTCTTCTGTTCTCAAAGAAGAGAGTGGGTAACAAATAGATACATATCTACAGTGCAATGTGATTTATTAGAAAAAAGTTCTGGCAAAAGTCGTATCCTCATCCACTGAACCCTTCTGCTGTTCCTCATTCATATGCACATTTTTTACACATTTTCTGTACATGTATATCTAAAAAGAATGCCCTGCTGCTTTTCATTTTTAAGACATATAAATGAGTGTATTACAGAAAAGATTTCTGGAATAAGAGGATCAAGTATTCAATTCTTTTAGAGAAATCCTAGAAAGTTTTCTGGAGGAGGCAATATTGAATCTGAGTCTAAATCTTGAATGTTTCAATGTTTCTATCATTAAACTGTATTTGTGGTAGTAATAATATTTCTTCCTCACATGAGTAAAGCTTCTAAATAAAGGTCTCCATGTTACTACCAATATCACACATAAAGGTGACCGTATCACTAAATTATTTTGCATTGATTTATATTTCTTTACTAGCAATTTTCTGGAAATCTTAAGTCTACCAGAGAACTATGCTAAGTTTAGGGAAATAGAAACAGATAACGGAAATCTCTTTCTTGACCAGCATATTTCTTTCCACCTTGGGCAAAAACATTCGTTTTGGGCAGAGCAGGGCCTGAAGTAACATCGAGAACTAAGAAAAAGAAATAAGCATGTGCCTTCTTTTAACTTAGGTGTGTTCTGTTCTGCCCAGCCCTTTTCTCATACAGCTAGAAAATATTAAAACAACTTGACTGTGACTTGGCTAACCAAGTGTGAAAAGCCCATTCTTTGGGCACACCTGCATATATATGATGATAATCCAAGCTTCTCCCTGCAGATTCCATTTAGGTGGAATTTACTGTGAAGAAAATAAATCAAAACTCTAACTATATCCTAGATGCTTCACAGCATCTGCAGTTTCGAGTCGTGTTGTCTTTTGATGTGGATAGCTAGGCCTTTATTTGCACTATTTAGACTGGGGGAAAGTTTGTCTTTGTGCCATTGCTGAAAGTTTTTCTAAGGGCACCCCTTTCCGTTTCCTTCCCCAAGCTTCTGACTCATATTTTTTTTCTAATAAACAATGTTGCCAAGTATTTGTTGATTTTATTTTTTCCTCCTCCTGTGGCTGCTGTGGGCAAAAGAACTCTGACATTGATCTCATTCCGGAGATGCCCTGTCCTCAGGCTTCTAATCAGCACGGAGCTGTCAGTTTAAACTCCCTGAGAAACTCTCCTGTCTTAGGGGCTTGATGTAAGAAATGGCAGCAGGAAATGGAGAGCTAGGAAAAAGAGACATACTGTATTTCAGGCTCATCAAGGAGTCATTTTCCAATCCAAATCTCTCATCAGGTGGCCTGGTAATTTCTCATGGGGTCTGGTAGTGCCCTTCACTAAATGACCCCTTATAGAGGTTTCAGTTTCAATTTGCTTCTCCAGATTTACAAAAAAAAAAAAAAAAAAAAGGTCACAGTATAATCTAGAAAGAGCATAGCTATAGTAGTGAAGGGGGAAAAACAAACAAAACCTAAAAACGTGGCTTTTGTCTATTTTTTTTTTCCATTTTGCCTCAGTATCCCATTGTTTACTACTGGTCTCTAAAACAAATATGCTAGTTAAATAAATATATNTTTTCCATTTTGCCTCAGTATCCCATTGTTTACTACTGGTCTCTAAAACAAATATGCTAGTTAAATAAATATATATATATTTTAAAACCAAATATAGAAACCCTATGCTAGACACTGTGTGAAATTCAAACAATTCCTGCTTTTCTTCTCCTGATGAGCTTCAGGAGGAGGCTTCTGAGAGGGAGATGGAGATAGAACTACAATGAAGTCAAAGTTGTGACTATGCTAAGTACTCTATTTACTATGAATATTTCTGATTAATTCCCTCCACTAAACTCATGCATACTATCTCTCCTTTTATTTCAACTAATAGAAATTCCTGGAAATAATTTAAATAGAGTCAAGCTTAATATGTAGGATGCATTCAAAAGCGTGGCTTTGGGAATACAAATACTCTCGTACAAGTCTTATGATAAGTATGCAAATCCGTGTAACTATTATGAAAGAAAATTTGAAAAAAAACTAAAAATAAATTTAATTTTGTCCCAGCAGTGTAACTTCTGGGAATTTACTCTAAGACACTAACCAATAATACAAAAATACATATGCACCAGATTATTCATTGTAGCACTGTCTGTCATTACAAAATGTTGGAAATAGCTCAAATGGTTATATGTAAGAGATTGGCCAAATAACATCTGGTACATCCACCAGTTATGGAATGATTTATGGGTTATATTTCTAAGTCAAAAAGGCAAATTAAAAAGAAATTAAAATTATGCTATTTTGTGTAAGAGAATATGAGAAGTAAAAATATGTGTGTTGAACATCTTATCACTGAAATAAGCACTGTAAAAATAAACCATACATTAATAAATTAATTACCTATACAGGGTGGATATGAATGTAGTAGAAGTGTTGAGAATGGAGGAAGGGCCCTTCTTTGATTATATATTTTTGTATAGTTTTGTCTTAGGACACCAAGTTAATGTTTACCTATTCTAAAATATAAAATAAAATTATTGAGACTTGTAAAGAAAAAAATCCTCAAATGGAATTTAAACAAAAGAAACTGATATAACTACATTTCAAACAAATATTATAGTCATTTAATAAAAAGAATGTATAATTCAGGTAACTTTTGAATGTAGTCAACCATACACCCTCAGATTAAAGACAAAATTAATTGTGTACAGACTCTTGTTAGTAGGGATCTTTTTCCAGTGATATGAGTTAGAAGGTCTGAAAATACCTTCTGTGTATGATAGAGTTGAGCAAAATATAAAATATAATAAGTATAATACATATTGGACCTCCACTATTAAAGGAACTTACAAATATGGAGAAGTGGCAAGAGTAAACTGGATCCTGTGAAGCTGGACTGGAACTGGAGGTTTCAATATGAAATCAAGACTTTAGATAGAAAGAGATAAAGATATGGAGATTTCCAGATATTTGTATCTACCAATGTCTTAATACTTCCTAGCTCTAGTTAGCCTAGAAGGAGCAGCACACCACTAGCAATGAGCATAATGAAAACCCACATCTTGGTTTCTTCTTCATAGAAAGAAATCAGGGCTCCTTGGAAAAATGACTGATTTCAGATCTTGAATAAAAAAAGTCCAAGTGCATTTTAAACATCTTTTTGGTTCAGAAATAAGGGACTTCTCAAGAGTGGTGAGGACAAATCAGAAAGACAGGAACCAGAATGAAAGAGCCCTCAGTGGCCAATCTTGGACAATTTGATCATCAAAACAGATAATGACTGGAATAGATTATGACCCATTCAATAAAATAAAAATGCATGTGTCCATTCTAATATAAATAAGGAATAAATAAAAAGTTGGCAAACTTTTTTTGTAGTAAAATGGCATCTATAACATGTAAAATAAATGATTGAAATGGGTCTTTGGCAACCATCTTAGTAATACTAGTTTTAGATAAAGTCATCAATATGTAGTAAAATTAATGGGTGTTTGATGAGAAACAGGATATGTACATGCTGTCAAAGTATCTTTGTTCTAGTCAGCCATTAATTATGACGGGAAAACTAGTAACTTTACAGTGGAGAATCATGGTAAAAATATCGTTTAACTACGGATCAAATGTGCCTCTTGATTAAATTCACTGAGAAGAAAATCTCTCTGGAATTCTTACCAAAAATTAATTAAAAAAACAATCACAAGGAAACAGCAGACTTTTTTTTTTTTTTAAATCCAAGAATGTTCTATCAAATAACAGGCCTGCAATGTCCAAAACATCTACTGTACGAAAACATACACTTACTTTATTGGCACTGGTAGAAATCAGATTTCAATGGATTAAGAAGACAAAGAAATAAGGACAGAGCATATATTGTATCTATTCATACATCTGATCAGCAAAAGTGGGGAAAAAAATATTGAAAAGGCAACAAGTATGAGGAGTTTTGCTTGGTTTTATTTATTTTGTTACTTTCAAGACACTTGCACCCGTCTCTATTTGGATCTATGGCACTAACAATAAATTAATTGCTTAAGATGAGCAGCTAATTAGTCATTAAACTAATTTATTAAATGGAATTTTAATAAAATAAACTGCATTACTCCATTTTCTCTTTGTTGCGCTACAGAAACAATCCCCAATTCTCAGTCATTTATTGTAAAAATGGCCAAATGGATTCTCCTTCACGTCAAAGCTCTGCCACTGAGTGTCACCTGTGTCTCTGCTCCACTTGTCTTTGTCATTCTGAGATACAGGTTAAAGGAGAAGCACCTGTCTGGGACACTAAGAGAACTGAGACAGCATAAGGCAAAGAGCTCTTCGTGGCAGCGGCACAGACCACAGCTCTGATTCCATTAGCCAAAGTCAGTCATGGGCCCAAGTAAGTCATGGAGTCCTTGAGGGCAGGAAGTAAAATCTACTCTTAGGGAGGAAGTGCACATAAATGGGGACACATGCTGCCATACTGTTGACATTAAGTGTAAAAATATAAAATACCTACTGTGGGTGATTTGTAAATTATGGGAAAAAATGATTACAGAGGTAAACAAAACATATGAGAATCTTAAGCAGTCATAGAATATTGTTGGTAACATTGTGCTGGTGCATTTCCTTTTGTTCTCTGTCTCGGCACATGTATAGGCACTCACACACATTTACAAAGGGTTACACTGTACACACAAACTTACAAATTCCTCTTTGCAGACAAAATTATGTTTTTAAAATTTTCCTAGATCATCAAATAACATATATATATATATATATATATATATATAATTTTAAATGGATGCACAATAGTCTACTAAAATGATGTGATACTTTTCATTTAAACTTCCAAAATTCCTTCTTAAAAATGTTCTAAACATCTAAGCTACTTCAAATTTTCCTTGTTAAAATAATGGCATAAAGAACAACTTTTGTGCTTACATTTTTATTTTCATACATAATTATTTTTTTTAGGGTGGATTTCCAAAAGTGGAATTATTGAATGAAACTTTCATAACCATTTGAGGTTTTTTGATGCACATTAACAAATTGCTTTCTAGAAAAATATTTGCCCAATTTATTATGTCTTTTTTTCCCCAGGCTGACTATTGCAACCATTTCCCTAAGGCTATATAGCCTCTATTCTATAACACTCCTTTGTTGAAATACCTGTGATCTCTGAGATGAGACCAGAAGGGCGGATATTCAGCTCCTTCCTGAATGGAAACATCCAAACACACAAAAACAAATACTTCTCTCCTTAAATGATTTTCAGTGTTTATTTCAGATTTTCCAATAAATACATATCTTGTTCTTAGAAAACTTTTGCTGATTCTATCCTTAAAACATAAACTCAGGATTTGATATATTGGAATCCTCTATGCTTGATGACATCCAATAATAACCAGAGATATCTACAGGATATTCTGTGAGTCCAAAAGTCCGTTAATACATTTAGAGAGTCTACTGATGGAACAACGGTCAAGTGCATGCTTCATTGTCTCTGACTGTACAGGAGAGACCTAGAGGCGATTGGGACTCAGCACCACTGATCAAGTCAGCAGCAGAGAAGATCAAAAGAAAATGAGAATTCATGATACCCCTCTCCCAGGTCTTCTTCACCCCCTTCCTCCCTGCNCAAGGAGTCATTTTCCAATCCAAATCTCTCATCAGGTGGCCTGGTAATTTCTCATGGGGTCTGGTAGTGCCCTTCACTAAATGACCCCTTATAGAGGTTTCAGTTTCAATTTGCTTCTCCAGATTTAAAAAAAAAAAAAAAAAAAAAAAAGGTCACAGTATAATCTAGAAAGAGCATAGCTATAGTAGTGAAGGGGGAAAAACAAACAAAACCTAAAAACGTGGCTTTTGTCTATTTTTTTTTTCCATTTTGCCTCAGTATCCCATTGTTTACTACTGGTCTCTAAAACAAATATGCTAGTTAAATAAATATATATATATTTTAAAACCAAATATAGAAACCCTATGCTAGACACTGTGTGAAATTCAAACAATTCCTGCTTTTCTTCTCCTGATGAGCTTCAGGAGGAGGCTTCTGAGAGGGAGATGGAGATAGAACTACAATGAAGTCAAAGTTGTGACTATGCTAAGTACTCTATTTACTATGAATATTTCTGATTAATTCCCTCCACTAAACTCATGCATACTATCTCTCCTTTTATTTCAACTAATAGAAATTCCTGGAAATAATTTAAATAGAGTCAAGCTTAATATGTAGGATGCATTCAAAAGCGTGGCTTTGGGAATACAAATACTCTCGTACAAGTCTTATGATAAGTATGCAAATCCGTGTAACTATTATGAAAGAAAATTTGAAAAAAAACTAAAAATAAATTTAATTTTGTCCCAGCAGTGTAACTTCTGGGAATTTACTCTAAGACACTAACCAATAATACAAAAATACATATGCACCAGATTATTCATTGTAGCACTGTCTGTCATTACAAAATGTTGGAAATAGCTCAAATGGTTATATGTAAGAGATTGGCCAAATAACATCTGGTACATCCACCAGTTATGGAATGATTTATGGGTTATATTTCTAAGTCAAAAAGGCAAATTAAAAAGAAATTAAAAGTATGCTATTTTGTGTAAGAGAATATGAGAAGTAAAAATATGTGTGTTGAACATCTTATCACTGAAATAAGCACTGTAAAAATAAACCATACATTAATAAATTAATTACCTATACAGGGTGGATATGAATGTAGTAGAAGTGTTGAGAATGGAGGAAGGGCCCTTCTTTGATTATATATTTTTGTATAGTTTTGTCTTAGGACACCAAGTTAATGTTTACCTATTCTAAAATATAAAATAAAATTATTGAGACTTGTAAAGAAAAAAATCCTCAAATGGAATTTAAACAAAAGAAACTGATATAACTACATTTCAAACAAATATTATAGTCATTTAATAAAAAGAATGTATAATTCAGGTAACTTTTGAATGTAGTCAACCATACACCCTCAGATTAAAGACAAAATTAATTGTGTACAGACTCTTGTTAGTAGGGATCTTTTTCCAGTGATATGAGTTAGAAGGTCTGAAAATACCTTCTGTGTATGATAGAGTTGAGCAAAATATAAAATATAATAAGTATAATACATATTGGACCTCCACTATTAAAGGAACTTACAAATATGGAGAAGTGGCAAGAGTAAACTGGATCCTGTGAAGACACATGCTGCCATACTGTTGACATTAAGTGTAAAAATATAAAATACCTACTGTGGGTGATTTGTAAATTATGGGAAAAAATGATTACAGAGGTAAACAAAACATATGAGAATCTTAAGCAGTCATAGAATATTGTTGGTAACATTGTGCTGGTGCATTTCCTTTTGTTCTCTGTCTCGGCACATGTATAGGCACTCACACACATTTACAAAGGGTTACACTGTACACACAAACTTACAAATTCCTCTTTGCAGACAAAATTATGTTTTTAAAATTTTCCTAGATCATCAAATAACATATATATATATATATATATATATATATAATTTTAAATGGATGCACAATAGTCTACTAAAATGATGTGATACTTTTCATTTAAACTTTCAAAATTCCTTCTTAAAAATGTTCTAAACATCTAAGCTACTTCAAATTTTCCTTGTTAAAATAATGGCATAAAGAACAACTTTTGTGCTTACATTTTTATTTTCATACATAATTATTTTTTTTAGGGTGGATTTCCAAAAGTGGAATTATTGAATGAAACTTTCATAACCATTTGAGGTTTTTTGATGCACATTAACAAATTGCTTTCTAGAAAAATATTTGCCCAATTTATTATGTCTTTTTTTCCCCAGGCTGACTATTGCAACCATTTCCCTAAGGCTATATAGCCTCTATTCTATAACACTCCTTTGTTGAAATACCTGTGATCTCTGAGATGAGACCAGAAGGGCGGATATTCAGCTCCTTCCTGAATGGAAACATCCAAACACACAAAAACAAATACTTCTCTCCTTAAATGATTTTCAGTGTTTATTTCAGATTTTCCAATAAATACATATCTTGTTCTTAGAAAACTTTTGCTGATTCTATCCTTAAAACATAAACTCAGGATTTGATATATTGGAATCCTCTATGCTTGATGACATCCAATAATAACCAGAGATATCTACAGGATATTCTGTGAGTCCAAAAGTCCGTTAATACATTTAGAGAGTCTACTGATGGAACAACGGTCAAGTGCATGCTTCATTGTCTCTGACTGTACAGGAGAGACCTAGAGGCGATTGGGACTCAGCACCACTGATCAAGTCAGCAGCAGAGAAGATCAAAAGAAAATGAGAATTCATGATACCCCTCTCCCAGGTCTTCTTCACCCCCTTCCTCCCTGCTCCCCCCCCCCCACTAACCCAGCTGCACTACCACTACTGCTGTGATTATTGATCTCATTCATAAAAAATAACATTTGAATGATGGCAAGTATTGCACACTGCTATCCGGTTCAAGGAAGGATTTCTTCCTGAAATTAATTGGCTATGACAGAAGGAAGGAGTTCTTATCAGATGCAAGGGACACAATACTAGCTTTCAGATCAGGTACCTGAAGGACACATATTTGGTTCATTAAACTATTTGCACATGTCTATTTTCAGGTATTTCATTCTCCAAAAAAGCTACACAACAAAGTTTAAATTTGATGAGGCTAGGATGCCCAGTGGACCTTATCAAAAAAGTACAGGTTTTCTCTTTTTCAATGTCCTTGGTAACAGCTGTCACTGGGAGGTGAGACTACTTAGTGAAACACTCTCGCCTAGCAGGAAATGAGCTGGATGCTTGCTTTCACAGAATAACCACCTAAAAAGTTGCTTTTGTTTTTCTCTGGTCTGTCAGTGACTAGAAAATGACACATTACTGACTGCCAGTCCCTTGCCCAATTAAGAACTGTATTTAATCCCTGTATTTATCCACAATCATAACAGAGAAAAAGAGTCTCACTTTGAGTCTGTGTATCAGGATCTATTTGCATTCAAACTCAAATATTGTTATCTGTTCCTCTCCTCCTCCTCTCACTCTTGTTTCAGTTCCCTGAAATGCACTTCTCTGCCTTTGGGTTTGGATAACTCCCTCTTCCCTCTCATAATCGCATCCAACTTGCCGGTTCAATTAGGCATTATTTTCTGCCTTCTGCATGAGCTTGTGCATAATTCTATCAAAATACTTGCCAGCCTGTTTTGTCAGAGATCTTGTACTGTTTATTTATTTATCTTAATCTACTGGCCCAGAATCTAGTAGGGATAATGTGGTAAGAACCAATGAACATCTAATGACTCGTTTAAAGACCAACCCCGCCAGCCAAAAGAAAAAAGATGCCAGTATCCTCTTCCTGGACTGTTGGGTTTTTATTTTTTATTTTTTATTTTTTCTGTTGGATTTTTATACATTGAATGGGATCCAAGTATCCAAGTGTGTGCAATTTATAAACATCACATGAGATATGCTGTATGATATATGATCAGATTGGAACAATTACAATAAGCACATAATGAATGTATGTTGAATAAATGATTGTGGTGGTTAATTTTGTGTGCCAAATTGGGCTAAGGGATGCTCAGGTAGCTGGTAGAGCATTATTGTTGGGTGCATCTGTGAGGATGTTTCCAGAAGAGATTAGCATTTAAATCAGTAGACTGAGAAAAGAAGTTTGCCCTCACCAATGCACGTGGGCATAATTCAATCTGTAGAGGGTCTGAATAGAACAAAAAGGCAGAGGAAGGGCAAATTTGCTCTCTCTGCTTGAGCTGGGACATCCTTCTTTTCCCATCCTTGGATATCAGTGCACTTGGTTTTCATACCTTTGGGCGCAGACTGGAACTTAAACTATTAACTCTCCTGGTTCTCAGGCCTTTAGGTTTGGACTGGAACTATATCACCTGCTTTCCTGGGCCTCCAGCATGCAGATGACAGATAGTGAGACTTCTGAGCCTCTGTAATGAAGTGAGCCAATACTTTATAATTAATCTCTTTGTAAATACATATGTATATAAATCCTGTTGGTTCTGTTTCTCTGGAGAACCTTGACTAATATAGTGATAATGGCTGGGTCAGATATAAAACTGTCTTGAACCTTTCTGTCATAGATACCAGCAGAACACTGACTTGGCAATAGGCATAGAGATAGGCATGCATCTGCCAGAGAGTTGTTTACACGTCAAATTTGGGTGTGTTTGTAAAACACGTAGCTGACCTAGGCTGAAATCTAACCCATCCTGCTAGTTCATTGCTCAGTGATATAATGTACAGAATTTACCATAAGAGAGGATAGCCTAGGCAGAGAAAGCAATCAAAAGACAGAGAAGAAAAGTCAGAATTTCAGTTTATTTTACCTGCAAGAAGGTAAATTCACTTTTATATGCATGGACATATTATGTTATACCTCTCTTTCAACTGGTAGCAGTTAAGTGGCAGACAATGTTGGAATTTTGTATCTAACATTTTAATGCTTGCTTCAAAAAGAGTCGAAATTAAAAATGCCTCTATCATGGTACAGCAAGCATTGCAATGGTGATAAGTCCACAACAGTTGGAAAAAAAAAATTAGTATGAAGGCTTGTACCTAGAAAATATAAAGCAATAAATGCCAACTAAAGTCCTGTGAGTAGACATGACCCTGAATGAATCCAGTCTTCAGAAGCTGAGGGAGATTGGCAGAGTACAATTTTGGAAGCTATTGAAAAAATAAAACCATTTCATAATTATCCATCACAGTTTGACTTCTCAATCAATACAGTCACACCTGTCTGCCCACCCCCCAAGATTCTTAATAGCAGGGCCAAGTATTATTTATCTTCATAACTTCAGCTCCCAACATGGCCTCTGTCACACTATACAAACTCAATACTTGTTGAATTGCAAGTTAGACATTATTTCCAGAAATAAGAAGCAGCATCTAAGAAAGCCCTTCATAAATGACTTCACTTATGAAGAATGTTACACCACATGAATTGTTCTTGATAACTGTGAGTTAGCAGGAAGAAAAGGGAAGGAAAACGATAGAAAAAAAGAAGCAGTGAGTAGACAAAGGAGGAAGAAAGAAAGTAGAAAAAGACCAAAAGGAGTTGGGAGGAGCAGATAGAGTAGAAATGACAGAGGCATAGAAAGGAAAGGAAGGGAGAGAGGAAAAAGTGAAAATAAAGAAAGGTAGAGCAAAGGTGCAGGGGAAAATAGGAGAGAAGAAGAGGGAGTACTTCAGAAAGAATTTTGAAAAGAGAATTTAGAAATGATTGTGGGGGAGAGGAAATGTAAGCCAGAATAAACACAGAGATGAGGCATGCATAATTATGTCGGCATCGAGGAATCACCTCCTGTTTCCAGTTGACTAGGTTTTTGTTATTGGTGTTTACTTGTGTTTTATTTTTTGTTTGATTTTTCTAACCACTTGGCTATCTTCCAACACAACTTGGAAAAGGAAGGCTGTGAAACAGGTATGAATGGATTGCAACCACATCATTTTTTGCTAATTTACCAAAATAGCACAATCATAACTAAAATGAGAAAAAAATAGTTAACGGCAAAAAGTGGAGATGTTTTTCCAGGCCCTCTGAGTGTTTTAGCATGGTGTATAATCAGCTCACATTTGAAATTAAACAGTGATCAGCTATTTAGCTGGCTGATGATTGTTCAAAAATCTTGGTTATTTTGTATTTTCTTCTTAACATAGACTTGAAGCTGACCTAATTAAGCAAGAAAAGTTTTGCTATCAACAAAGATGGCATTAGACATAAAGTAACTTTCGATGCCAGAGTCGTTTTTCTTAGTTGGGGAAAAATAACCATAGGATCAGAACACAGAAGAGATTGATATTTTCCTTAAAGACATCAAGCAGATTTTTAAAAGAACTGCTATGAGCACCAGGGCTCCTGGTGAACAAAGGCAAGTGGTCGATGTCTATGTCTACTCTGGCCCGTCACCTAATTTCTGAAGTGCCTTAAATTCACTTAACTTTAATAAATCAGCCCACCAACCACATTAAAATCAATGGTTGTCATGGTGAGGATATTCCTGGAAATAAGGACCTTTTTAGGTTGGGGTAGAAAAATTGCTCACAGGCAACAGCAAATACTTCAGCGTGAACAGCCTTATAGACTCTTTGGAACATAAAATCTTAGATTTAAAGGAAATCTTAGAGAAGATCACATCACTACTCCTTATAGTTCATTAAAGATGGGAAAATGGAGATGTAGACCAAGGGAGAGACTTACAGCTGGTCCCAAAAAGGTGGTGACAGAGCTAAGACTACTCAAGCCAATCTTAGAGAAGATCACATCACTACTCCTTATAGTTCATTAAAGATGGGAAAATGGAGATGAAGACCAAGGGAGAGACTTACACCAGGTCCCAAAAAGGTGGTGACAGAGCTAAGACTACTCAAGCCTCCCAACCTCTACTCCCCAGCCTCTCAGACTGACTGGAAAGAGGAAACTCACAGCAAGAAGGAAGGAGGAGCTTTCTGGCATTGAGGCTGTCTTCCCTGGAGGCAGAACAACAGAGTTCCTGAAAGAGGATTGTTTCCCTTTTATATTTCATGCGGCTGAAGCAACTCAGTAATTCAGAGGTGCGTGATGCATCTTTGTGTCTCCTAATGGGTATTTACCCACCATTCCTTGAAGACTGTCTTTATATCACAATTTGCAAGGCCAATGCACTAGATTTTGACCTTTGTGGAGGTCCATTTTAAAGAGGGATGCCAGGCAGTAAGAGTCAACAGAGGATAAATAAGTAAAAATCTGAGAAGCAGCTCTCTATCACTCTCTATGTATCTGCGTAAACTTTTAAATTTTATCTTTTATCACATCAACATCACGTAATCTGTCCCCCTCTTTCCTTTCCAAGTCTAGCAGATGCCATGTTTAGATGGGTCAGATTAGAGTGACAAACAGAGATTTAGACTTAATTTTATGAAAATCACCCTTTGGAAAATATACTTCAGAAATAGCTACAAAGAAGAAAAGTTGAGGAAACATGTGGTGCACATCTGGCCTTGTGTTCATTTGAATTAATATTAATGAAGGCCCCCTATCTGTCAGGAACTCTGCTAGAAGCTGAGAGAACAAATCATGGTTCCTCTCATTGCCAGCTGCGTAAGTTCTCTGGACTTCAATAACCTGGACGTGTAAAATAACGTTAATGTTTCTCTCATGGGGTTATTGTGAGGATTAAATGTGCTAATTTGTGTAAATTCCTTGGAATAATATCTGCCATGCAGTTTATGATCCGATTTTTTTAAAGCTTCTGCTCATTTTTTTGTCAGCATATTTAATGCCTGTGAAGGACAAATCTTTTTTAAGTGTGAATGATTGACTTGAAAAAACATCACATATATAAATAAAAATATTTCTTTCTGGGCTTAGTTTTTGCCCAATTTCTAAATCAGCCTGTCCTACCCAGACATTAGTGACAGTGAGCTGTCCACATCTGGCTGCTCAGGTGGTACATTGGGACTCTTGCCTTGCCCCTTCTCTGTTGTCATTGTCTGTTTTTTCTCACATGAAAGCATCTTGTCTTCAATTGCCTTTGAAATTCACATCTGAAAACAGCTTTTCTAGATTTAATTTGCATTGTTCTCTAGTAAAAATTTGGGTTGATACGAATTCACTTTCTATTTCTTTCTACCAATTTGAACACATTGTCTAAAGTTAAAGTATTTCAATGAGTAGCTAGCATAATACCCACCATGACTCTTTGATATGTGTGCCAGACATATAATCTCAGTCAACCCCGTGGGATAGACATTATTAAACTTATTTTACTTAATTTGGAACTGGGGCTCTGAGATATTCACCTGTACAAGTTTGCACAGACATGTTTAGCTAATTCTATAATATTCAATACTTCCTTGCCTTTTCTTCCTTCTTCTCCCTCAAGGCTCAAATATGGTAATAAATAATTAATCTATTACTGAATGCCCATGAGGTACCAGTCACTGGGCTCAGCACTGGTAGATAAAACAGAACACAAGACTCCTTTTCAGCTTTCATTCTACCTGATCTTTCATTAATCCTTTAGACTTGTCACAACTGCCTCCTTGTTAAGACCTTTGATTTTCTTGGCTTCCATAACTTAGCTCTGCCCTGTTTCCTCTCTGAGAATCTGGTCTCTCTTTCACCCTCCTATTTTCGGGCATCAAAAGTTGGTATCTTTCATGTTGCTATCCTAGACACTCTCTTTTTATATTCTCTTCCCCTAGTGTATTAGTCCATTTTTGTTGCTTATAACAAAGTACACTGAACTGGGTGATTTATAAAGAAAAATAAAATTTATTACTTACAGTTTCTGAAGCTGGGAAGTCCACAGTCAATTTGGTGGTGGTAACAGTGACCCAGGGTCTCACATTGCAAGATGGTGGAAGCAGAGATAGCAGAGAGAGAGAGACAAACCCTCCTCTTCTATTAAAGACCTCCGAACCATGCCCGCTGGCCACCATTTTCAATCCGTTCATTACTGCATGTTTCTACAATCCAATCTCGTCTTCAAGGCTCCACCATACAACTACCGTAATAGGATTTCCCATCCTCTTTACAGTCACAGTGGGGGCTAAGTTCCTAATACATAAAACTTGGGGGACACAATTCAAGCTTCAATGAGTATTGGGGGGACATAATTCAATCCACTATACATAGGAAATATCAAACCACACCCACAGCTTTAATTGCACCTGTTTTGGGCTGAACTCTATTCTCCAAAAATTTATATATTGAAGTACTTAACCCAAGTACCTGATAATATAACTATTTGAAAAGAGTTTTGCAGAGGTAATTAGTGTAAAATGAGGTCACATGTGTAGATTCCAATTCAATGTGACTGGTGTCCTTATGAGAGAGGAGAACAGGACATAGACAAGCACAGAGGGATGACCATGTAAAGAAACTGTGAGAAGACAGCCATCCACAATCCACACAGAGAAATGTCAGAAGTAATACCCTGCCAACACCTTGATCTTGGACTTCCAGCCTCCAGAAGTGTGAGAAAATAAAATTCTGTTGTTTGAACCACCCAGTCTGAAGTAGTTTGTTATGGCATCCCTAGCAAAGTAATGCACCACCTTTATGCAGGTGACACCCAAATTTATATCTTTTTTTTTTTTTTTTTTTTGTCTTTTCCGGTAAGGGGATCACAACCCTTGGTGTAGTGTCGTCTGCACCACGCTAGCCAGTGAGCACACCAGTCAGTCCTATATAGGATCCGAACCTGTGGCGGGAGTGTCGCTGTGCTCCCAGCGCCGCACTCTCCTGAGTGCGCCATGGGGCTGGCCCCCCAAATTTATATTTCTAAACCAGATGTCTTCTCTGAGTCTGAGACCTGGTTGCATAACTGCAAAATACCTCTTTTTTAATATTTCAATGCCATATCTGCAAAACCCAACCAATAATCTCTTCCATACAAATATGGCCATTTTCCATTATTCTCTCTCTCCATCCACTTAGCTACAACCAAGATTTACACATCCATCTCTGTTACTCTCATATCCCATACATCATCAAGTCCTGTCAATTTGTCAATTCTGCTTCTTAAATAACTGTTGTATCCATCCACTTCTCTCCATTAGTCTAAACTAAAAGAGTTTCTTATTTGTACTACTACACTAACCTCCCAATTGGTGTCCCTGAATCTGTTGTTACTTTTTCTAGTACATTTTTCCTGCTTCAACTAACCTACCCAATTAACACCCTTCATTTCACCCTTCCATTGTTTTCATTAGAAAGATAATTTGTTAAGATGGTGTACAAGCCATTTCTAGGTCAATCATCTGAAAAACCATTCACCAAACCATTCCGTTCACCAAAAACCATTTTCTGGATTATGAGGATTTATTTTGTATTATTCTATTTTCACTTTCTCCTGCCCTTGAATTAACCCTGAATCTGTCTCTACCCTCTCATAAACTCTTGTTTATGGTCACAAAACAGCTGATCCAGGAACACATACAGAGACAGAATAACAGCAGACAGAAGGACAAACACAATGTCATGGGCAAGGGTGAACATTCAGTGAAACCCTCAGCTATCAGGCCAACTGGTTGCTCATAAACTCTTGTTTATGGTCACAAAACAGCTGATCCAGGAACACATACAGAGACAGAATGACAGCAGACAGAAGGACAAACACAATGTCATGGGCAAGGGTGAACATTCAGTGAAACCCTCAGCTATCAGGCCAACTGGTTATTAGATGAATGGTCATTCAATCCATTGGTTTAGAAGAACTGACCTTGGAAAAAATATCCAGAGAATTGTCCTAATTTCCCTGCCCATAAAGGTCTGAAAGGTCTGGGCATTATCATTCCAAGTTCATTTCATATGAATTCCTCCCCTGCCACCATGCCAGTCACCTTCAAACACAACAGCATTTTTAAAGCCCAATGCAGTGGTTCCTAACTGGAGGGGATAACCTGCCTTGGAGATGCTTCAAACTGTGGGGAACATTTATCTGTCTCAGAGGCAGGGTGGGATTTGGGCCCTGCATCCTGATATTTAATGAATGAAGGCAAGAAATGCCAAACCTTTTCCTGTATAGGCAGCAGTTCCACCCAGTAATCCGTCTGTTGATAAAAAGATTTAGAGTGCATAGTTATATCACCATAGATCATCCCAGTAGCTGCCCAATCTCCCTCATCATGATATTCCCTCCCTGCTCTTCTACTGAGTTAATTCCTACTTAACATTCAAACCCTAAATAAGTTGCTACTTCATAGGAAAGTCTTGACCTCCCTAAATATGTCAAATATACAGTCATAGCATTGCGAGCTTACAGTTTTATACTTAAGCATTCATGGAAGTGATCAGTTGATTAATGTCTGATTTCCCAGAAGACTGTATAGCTCCACATGGACAAGAACCAAATTTCTTTTTGGTAAGTACTGTATCCCAGGCACCTGACAGAGTATTGAGCACATGGAGGCACTCTGTAAATGTTTGTTGAAAGTGAAAATGAATGCATGAATGACACAGTTCCTGGTTTCTAGGGACTGGCTGTATGGCCAGCATTAGGAAGAGATCCTATGATTAAGCACTTTGTGCACTTGCACTGTTCAGACCCAGCACAGACGACCTGTGGGTGAAGGGGGAGTCTATATCAGTCTTGGTAGAGTGAACCTACTCTGTGCTGAGAGGAGGGCTGGATGAAAGGTTAACCATCCAAGTAAACCATCCAATTTTAGTCCCTCAGGACTAAAATCTAGCACTGGACAAATGACACTTGAAGTGAGCCACTTCAAAGAGGATGGCTGCTTCACACCTTTCTCTTGCTAGACTCCAGACTCAGATCACTGGCAACCACATGCACCCTCTCTCTGAAGGGCTTGGAACACTCCCAGACAGGGGAATGCTTCTGTTTTTCTGCTTCCCAGCAAAGGGGCATCAATAGTCAGTCTCTCGGTGAACAAGAGAAGGAAACAGGGGTAAGGTGCTGATTGGAGCAGCCTCAGAGTTGGAAGGTGAAAAGACAGAGAATGATAGAGGAGGGAAACCGAATCAGCTGGAGATGAAGAGCAGGAAATAAAAGCAGAGTCAGCTTTAAAATCATTTCCTATGGTTGAAGAGAAAAGCCTGTTTTCCTCATTTGCAAATAAACTCGGGGCAGGCAGACACCTCAGGATATACATTATTTCTTTAAATCTTTAATTGTGCACTTCAAAAGATCACACTTAAGCTTTTAAAAAAATATAAAGTTTAAGTTGTAAGGAGTCCATGGTGACCAACACTGTTGAATTTTCTGGTCTGAACTAATGGCCTTATTAAAAACAGGAGGGAGTGATGGTACAAAGACATAATTCCTGAGTCACTGGTTAAAGGAAGCATTCAGACCATTCACCCTCTGTTGATGGACTAAGAATGAAGAATAAGGAAAATAAGAGAAAGGAGATTATGCTCTAACTCCATAATGAAGATGTGCATCCCAAGAGGCCACAACGTTCTACATACCTGTGAATAGAGAGGTCAGGAAAACTATGGTCCATGCCCAGATCTTCTCTGAGCTCTACCTCTGCACTTGCACACTCAACCCTGCTGACACATGCATCCTCTGTGCATGGCCTCAGCCATTCCTACTCTCAGGTTCTAAACAGCTCACCCCTAATGCTGGATATTCCTCCCAGTGCCTCGGTCCATGCCCAGATCTTCTCTGAGCTCTACCTCTGCACTTGCACACTCAACCCTGCTGACACGTGCATCCTCTGTGCATGGCCTCAGCCATTCCTACTCTCAGGTTCTAAACAGCTCACCCCTAATGCTGGATATTCCTCCCAGTGCCTCGGCTCTCCAACATCCTTGTTAATGCTGTCCTGTGCTGAAAACATGCCTTGCTACTGATGCTGTCACATGGTCACTGCTCTGGTGCTTTCTGACTAATGATTACTTTTGTAACATTCATTCTTTCTCCCTATTCTTGAGTCCTCCTAATTCTAAAATCCAGGAGTGGTCATTTTCCTCTGAGTGTATAGATCTGTCCAACCTCTTCAAGCCAAAAGCAAGTAAAAGAATCTCAGCCCAGTAGCTTGGCATTTCAGCACCCTCTTCCTTGCTGCCCACTATGTCTGTCCTGTCTTTGAACCCCAGGTGGTGCACTCCTGCCCTCCTCAGTATCACCATGCCCACACAGAGTATTCTAGAGCTCCTCTTCATGCCCAGCACCCTAGATCAGCTATGACAGAGGCTCTTTGTTATTATTATAAGGTTTCTTAGGCGCTAAGTCCTAAAACTAAACTGTATATCCCAGATATGAGTAATCATGGCTCTTCCAGAATCTGCCAGAGTCTTTGCTGGGATTTCCACTACTTTTTAAGGCCAGGATGGCCTGGCACCATGCTCTATGTGGGCAACCAGTACAGCCTGATGCTGGAGCCCACTCCACTGAATCCCAGCTTTCCTAGACATTCACACATTGCCAGTAGCACAGTCTCAAGAGGCTCCTGCAGCCTCTTCTGACCCCCACCTATTGGTCTACTACTTTCATCAGCTGACTCTCCAGCTTGTTTGATGCAGCCTTGAGTATTTTTCTGGTTTCTGGGAGACTACTCCTTCTTGTTAAAGTCCTGAACTTACTGGGTCTCTGATAAAGATTTTTTTATCTTTAGCTTGTCTTGGGGTGATCACTGAGTATAGCCTGCTTCTACTCATTGTGTATAGCTTGTTTCTACAGTCTTGTTTTATCTCTTTTGACCTGTTGTATGTAATCCCTCTTTACACAGTTCAGCACAGCTCACACTTCTGGAATGATTACAGAAAATGAGTTGAAAGCATTGAAGAAAAGCACATTTATTGTTCACTTGTCCAAAGCCATTTTTGGCTTCTTTAGAAATATTACATTATCGGACCGACCCGGTGACTCACTAGGGAGAGTGCAGTGCTGGGAGCGCAGCGGCACTGGGAGCGCCGAGGCTGCAGGTCCGGATCCTATATAGGGATGGCCGGTGTGCTCACTGACTGAGTGCTGTGCAGGTGAAACCAAGCCAAGGGTTACGGTCCCCTTACCAGTCACACACACACACACACACGCACACACACACACACGAAATATTACATTATACTCATCAGGAACCTAGGTATCAGATGAGTTGTCTCCCAAACTCAGTGAGGACAACTCTTCTTGAGGATCATTTCTTCTAAGGTTCTTCAGATTTCTCTAGTTATATTATAAGAAACTGATGCTTTATTATCACCATAGAAAATGGAACATTAAGACTCTACCAAAAATCTCTTAAAGCTGATAAATGAATTCAGTGAGGTTGGAGGATACAAAATCAACATACAAAAATCAATAGTGGTTTTATAGTCCAACAACAAAGTATAAGAAAAAGAATTCAAGAAAGCAAGCCCATTTACAATAGTCACACACACAAACAAACAAAGAAAAAACTAGGAATAAATCTAACCACAGAGGTGAAAGATCTTTACAATGAGAACTACAAATAACTCCTGAAAGAAACTAAAGAAGACACTAAGAGATGAAAAGACATTCCTTGTTTGTGGATTGGAAGAATCAATATAGTAAAAATGTCCATACTACCCAAAACCATCTACAGATTCAATGTGATTTCCATCAAAATTCCAAAGACGTTCTTCACAGAAATAGAAGAATCAATACTCATATTCATATGGAACAACAAAAGACCCTGAATAGCCAAAGCAATCCTGAGCAAAAAAAGTAAAGCTCGAGGCATACACTTCCTGATTTCAAACTATGTTACAAATCTATACTAACTAAAACAACATGGTACTGGCATAAAAACAGACACGTGGACCAATGGAACAGAATAGAGAACTCAGAAATCAACCTATGTATTTACAGCTAACTGTTCTTTGATAAAGGAACCAAGAACATACATTGGGGAAAAGATTGCCTCTTCAATAAATGATGCTGGGAAAACTGGATATCCATTTGTAGAAGAATGAAACTTGATCTGTACCTCTCACCATATACCAAAATCAACTCAAAATGGATTAGAGACTTAAATATAAGGCCTGAAACTTTAAAACTCCTAGAAAAAAACATACAGGAAACACTCCAGGATTTAGGACTGGGCAGTGACTTTACAAATAACACCCCAAAAGCACAGGTAACAAAAGAAAACATAAACAAATGGGATTATATCAAACTGAAAAGCTTCTGCAAAGCAAAAGAAACAATCAACAGAGTGAAAAGACAACTTTCAGAATGAGAGAAAATATTTGCAAACTACATATCCAACAAGGGATTAATATCCAGAATTACAAAGAGCTCAGACAACTTACAGCAAAAAACCCCAAATAATCCAATTAAAAAATGGGCAAAGGAGCTGAATAGACATTTCTCAAAGGAAGATATACAAATGGCCAACAGGCATATGAAAAAATGCTAAGCATCATGAATCCTCAGGGAAATGCAAATCAAAACTACTTTGACATATCACCTCACCCTAATCAGACTGGCTACTATAAAAAAGACAGAGAATAACAAATGTTGGCAAGGATGTTGAGAAAGAGGAACACTCCTGCATTGTCAGTGGGACTGTAAATTACTACAGCCATTATGGAGAACAGTATGGAGATTCCTTAAACAACTACAGATAGAACTTCCATATGATTCAGCAATCCCACTACTGGGGATACATCCAGAGGACTGGAAAACATCAGGTCAAAGGGATACCTGCACTTCCATGTTTATCACAGCTCTATTTACAATAGCTAGGCAATGCAACCAACTTCAATGTCCATTGATGGATGACTGGATAAGGACTTTATGGTATGTATGCACAATGGAATTCTACTCAGTCATAAAAAAAGAATGAAATTCTACCATTTTGCAGCAATGTGGATGAGCCCAGAGAATATTATTCTAAGTGAAACAACCTAGATCAGAAAGATAAATATCATATATTCTCACTCATAACCGGGAGTTGAATCCATAAACTAACAAATGAACAATAAAGAGAGACAAATAAAGAAAGAAACAACAATCACAGCAATACATTGAACTTTTAGAAAACTAGAGGTGGAAAAGGGGAGGGGAAGAAGAGGAAGGGGGCTAATGAGGAATTGGTCAACGGACACAAAGAATGATTGCATACTATAATGATGAATAAGCTAACTATACTTATCTAACCACCACACATTGTACACAATTATTGAATATCAACATTGTACCCCACATGTATGTATAATAAAAAATAAAGAAAGAAAGGAAAAAGGAAATGGAACATTAAGAAAGCCAGGTGAATATTCATGAAGTTACACATTGCAGCATTATTGCAATAGCAACATATTAGACATAATCTCAGCATCCATCTGTAGGTTACTGGTTTTATAAACTATCGGTCATTAACACAAACAGGTACTTTTTAGCTGTTATAAATAAGTTTGATTTCTATTAAATGATATACTGTGATTTACTGAATGCATTATTAAGTGAAAAAAATCAAAGTGCAAAAATAGATATAATATGTACTTTACCCCTTGTGTAGAAAAGAAGGAGCACAGAGGAGGGGCATGTTTGTATGTGTGTGTGTGTGTGTCTGTGTGTGTGTATTTTACTTGCTCATATTTGCAAAAAGAAATACAGGAAAGATATACTAGAATCTAAAGAAAACAGTTACCTGTGGGTAAGTAAAAGGTAGATTGAATGGGAATGGAAGTAAGAATTTCCTGAGTATAACCATATATATTCTTGACT
>NW_007736650.1:59323-61940 GCF_000696425.1 Galeopterus variegatus
AGAAGGTCGAGAAAGATGACTAAAAACATCCATTACTTTATTCCATGGAAGGCATCTGTGGTACTAGCAAGACCACTTTCTGTAGCATGATGGTGGATAAATAAGTTGACCTCCATCCATCCCTTTTCTTTACATGGCCTGGACTTGCATTGTGTTGTCGCAAATTCACTGAAGTTTTAAAATTTTTGCATAATTATCTCTCTTTCCACAGCTTTGCTTCACTGGGACACAGTTCAACTCTAAGGGCATGGTTTCCTAGTAACCTCACCAGAAGCAGATGCTCAGTCCCCACAACCCTCAGGAGCTGAGAGTAGTGTTGATATTCTCCTAGATACCTGTTCGTGTTTCAGATCCCAGCTTCTCCAAACTCTTTCAAAAATTATTTTTTAAAGTTCATCTCACTATTCCGATTATAATATATCCTCATGAATAGGTACGTACCGAACTTTCAGTATTTCCCATATTTCACAGATAACTCTGGATTTGTCACAGTCTTCCTTTTCTCCCAAACTCCTGTCATTCGAAAGGGCAACTCCAAAATCTATATGGATGAACTGAACAAAGGCCTAATCAGGAAGATTCTTGAGCTCCTCAAGTCCATAAATCTTCCTAGGAAGCCCACTTGTTGAACCTGTGAATACAATAGTCACCTCCCAAAAAACGACACACCTCTAAACCTTTACTCTAATATACAATTTTTTGACTTTTGCTTCTGTTTCCAGTTTTCTCATTGCCTTCCTTCCCCTTCCTCCCCTCTTCAGCATCACATAGAATTCTGTCTTCTGTTCTCCAGCCTCTGTACCCCGTGGTGCATAACTTTACCACTTTTTAAAAATCATTATTCTACATGTACCTGGATGACTGGATGAAATTGGACAATTAATAAACTCATTGTGCCACTGTAATTTCTAATACTTTTTAATTTTTTCCTTCTTTTTGTCTTTCTGCATTGACAGCTCAGAGAGAGCAATTTTATAGTTCCCAGTCTCAGAGAGAAAGCTTCTAAATATTTCACCATTAAGTGTGACGCATGCTATAGATTTTTATAGATGCTCTTATGTTAAAGAAGAGCACTTTTATTTCTGGAATTCTAGTAAATTTTTATTATGAATGGCTTCTTTTTTTATTTTATCACACAATGTTCTGTAAGTATTGAAGTGATTTTTCTCCTGTGTTCTGTTAATGTAGATCGCGGCAACAATTGATTTTCAAATATTAGACTAACCTCAAATTCCTAGGATAAATTCAACATGGTCATGATTTGTTTTCTTTTTCTAGAGTGTACTGACTGCATATGTTTAAAAAAAAATTATATCTATTGACATGAAAGAGAATAACTCAATATTTACCTTTCTTATAATGGCCTTGACAGATTTTTCTAACAAAGCTTGCTGGTCTCATAAACACAAGTTGGAAATGATCTGTCTTTCCCCATTCCTTGAAAATGTATTGTTTCAAATGTATTTTTTTTCTTAAATATTGGTTAGATTCACTAATGAAGTTATCTGAGCCTAGAGGTTTTTTATAGGAAATTCTAAAATTATTGATTCATTATCTTTAATAAATATTTCTGTTTTTCTCCTTTCAGTTTTGAGAAACTGTATTTTTCCAGAAATTTGTCCATTTTACTTACATCCTCAAACTCAATAGACAAAGTTTTTAATAATATTCTATTATAATATTTTAATGTATGCAGGATCTGTCATGGTGTACACTTTCTAATTTTTGATGTTTTTCTTCAACAGTTTCACTAATTATCAATTTTAATAGTCTTTTCAAAGGACCGTCTTTTGGCTTTATTGATATTTAGTTTCTATTGTATTGTTAACTTCTACTGAAGTGCATTTGTCTTTATTTCACTTGGTTTTGATTGGATGTTCAGTTTCTAACTTTTTGAGATGAATGCTCAGTGTAATGATTTTCATTTATTCTTTTCTCATGTACATTTTTGGGAGCTAAAGCTATCCTTCAAATTCAGCTTTAGTTGTATCCCAAGATTTTTGATATTTTTTATTTTTAATATAATTTGGGTAAAAAAGATTTTTCAATCTTGTTTTTAATTTCTGAGAATTAGGTTATTTATAAGTATATATCGCAGTCAAACTTACAGAAATTTTTTTGTTTAGCTAAATTTTGTTCAAAGAGCATACTCTGTGATTAAAGAAAAACTTAAAATTTTTGAGACTTGCTTTATAAGCCACTATATGGTTGGTTTTCATAAATGTTCTGTGTCACCTTAATAATTTTATATTATGCCATTTGGGATTATGATATTCCATATATGGCAATCAGATAGAATTTATTAATCATGTTTTCTAAATCTCCTTTTTTTTCTCTGCTTCTCTCAACTACTAAAAAATGTTTGTGCAAATATCTCACTATGATTGTGCATTCATCTATTTCAACTGAAGTTTCATCATTTTTTGCTTTATATTTTGAGGCAATATTTTTATAGCATATAAGTCTCATTAGGTAAATTTTATGTGAGTCCATTGTTTTGCATCAAGCTCCTGCACTAGACCCTGATAGATACAACAAAACCAGACTCATGCTAGGTGGTGCCACATTGTCAAACTGAACTTAGGAAGGAGCCATTTTTTTCCAAACTACAAGAGAG
>NW_007736651.1:0-6032 GCF_000696425.1 Galeopterus variegatus
AATAATAATAATAATAATAATAATAATGAAAACCACCTGAGGAGCTACTGTTTTTCAGCCATCATTTGAAACATGGTTTTTGAGATTTCAAATTAAATTAACAGGAGCCTGCAAGTGCATAAAAAGCCAAGTGGTCTTTTGGCCTAAAAGTTCCTTACTGTGTTTAAATTTTCTGCCATCACACTGACATTAGGAATGCACCTCTGGATTTGCTGAATGAGAAATAGTTGGGTATCCATTAGTTTTCCTCCAATTTTTAGTTATATGACTGGCCTAAGATAAAAAACAAACAAACAAACAAAAACGATACTTCACTATGGTGAGAGAGGCCTAAACTTCCTGGACAATGAACTTGTAGTATATAGTCAAGTGCTTGTTAACTGACTACATACATCTCCGTTGCTATTTACCTGAAAAGAAAAACTCGATTTGGTGCTTAAGTCTATGACAACGTCAACTGTGATACACTTTTCCTTCTTTACTATTTAATTCAGCACATGAACAGCAGAGGGCACTGATCAAACATCAGTGGTTTTAAAATCAGAAGCCTTGCTAACTGCGTACTTTATCCATACTATTAGCTGATTTTTCTCTTCAAGCCATTTTCTAACTGGAAGCAAACTTTTGAAAAGGATGTGTACATTGGCCTTGGTAAATGGTTTATGGATTTAAAATAATCATTTTCAACATAACTGCAAACTCTTTTCTCTATATTTGTGCTGTCTAACACAGTAGCCACTCGCCATGTGTGGCTACTGAGCACTCAAAACATGGCTAGTTTGAGTAGAGATGTGCTTTTAAGTGTGAAACACTCACTGGGTTTTAAAGACTTAGTACCAAAAAAAGAAAGCAAAATAGCTCACTTGTTTTTTACATTGATTACATGTTGAAATAATATTTTGGATATATTGGTTTAAATAAAGTATAGTATTGAAATGAATTTTACCTATTTCTTTTCACTTTTTAAAATGTGGCTACAAGACAATTATCTCTGTATTTGTCCTGTCCAATACAGTAGCCACTCGCCATAATTATCTTGTTTAATTTTCATAAAAGCTCAGCAAACGTCATAATTGTTGACATGCTGCAGGTGAAAAATGGAGTCTTAGAGAGGTCTTTGCCAAGACCACACAGCTGGTAAGTGGCAGAAACAACCCCTTGAAGCCAGCTTTGTTCCCTCTTTGTATGTGGCTGGCAGATCACGAACACTGTGGGACTGGGATGGTGACTGGCGGGTGATCAGTGAGTGGGCTCTGCTCACTTTCGGGTGATCATTAGCTGTATCAATGAGCTAAAGCAGGGAACTGGCAGCTCGGGAGGAGAGACATTGCCATTGACAGCAGGGGGGTACCAAATAAATCACAGTTATCACACTAAAAGAGGAGAGAGAAAGAGAGAGTGCACACACATAACAGAAAACAATCTCTTCTTTTGTGATCTTAATAAGATAAAAGTTTCATTATTCTCACCTCTGATTGGGACCTGTTTTCAGCAACAAAAGCACTGATTTAGAACTATAAATATTCTGCTGATTAGACAAACTGGGTTCATTAGAAAGATCAGGCAGAAAAGAAAAGTTAGAGAGAAAACAGGATTTATCAGCCTAGTTCAGAACTGGGGCTTACCGCGGTGTCATTTTCTCCACAACTGGATTCCTGAAACAGCAAAGCCATCTTTCCTGTCATCACCCCTACTGTTCTCGAGTGTAAAAACCGGGAAAGTGTTGCCGTAATTGTGTTCACAGCGTCTTTGTAATTTTCTAGGCTTTAAATGAGCCAGCCCCAAAGCAATGCAGATCAAACTGGTTTAGGCAAAATGAAACTCAGCCTGCAAAGAGTACATATTTGGTAAAGGCTGAGCTGATCATAATAGCTAATATTTATTGACTGCTGGCTGTCTGACAGATGGTTACACGCACTATTTCATTCAACCCTAATTCATTTTAAGACTGCAACACTGTAATTATCTCTATTTTATCAAAAAGGAAACTGAGGCTCAGAAAGTTTATAGAATTTGATGCAAGTTATAGAACTCATTAGGGTTAGGATTTCAACCACTGACTATTTTACCTAAGAGCTTTGACTCATTACCATTACACCATATTGTCTTCCTCAGAGAACGCCTTACTATCACAAAAAAGTTATTTTCTGTCTCTGGCCCATTTCTTGAAAAAAAAATACAAAAATCTGTACGGAAGGTACTTGTGATGCACTGAATGCTTTTACCATTTTCATTCTTTTACTAACAAAAAATTGATGCACAGGTAAGCCCACATATTTATGAAGGCAGCTGCTTCCTGCTCAGCTCATTTTGCTGTTTGCTTTCATTTGAAGAAAGGAAAACTGAGAACAACCTTTGCTGCTATAATTGGATTTTTGCCATCAGGTATGATTTGGTACAATTGTATCCCAGGAGAAATAATACACCTTTTGGGTTTAGTTTTATAGAATCTATTTTCTGTAACCTTAAAGTTCTTAAATTTTATCTAGGGATGCATTATATGCCACACTTTCAACTTGTATGTAACCTGCTAGGGGGAAAAAAGGGCCAATTTAAGAACTTTCTAATCTTGTCTTCCAACCTTCACCGTGCACATACTCTACTGAAATTTACATATTTAGTTATTTTGAACTTTCCATAAAACTTCTCAAAAAACTCTTATCTACAAACTGCAGGAACCTGGTGGATAATTTGGTCTCCAAAATCATTACTGAGGCAGTTCGGTGTCCTTTGTGTTGTTTAGAGATTTTGTCATTTCTTTTAGTATGTGGCTTTTTAAAAATCTTTGTTTAAGGCCCTAAATATCATGCATATGGACTTTGATTAAAAGAAAAGTTTTGGGGAAACTATTTATTATTATTATTACTTTATTATTATTGCCAGCATGGAGCTCGCATTTTAAGGAAAACTGCTGAGTTGGCCACAGTGTGGAATTCATAGTTTTCAGCTTGTGAATCTTGCAGATAAAGTGCAATTCAAGAGTTAAAACAAGGAAGGGCCATTTGCTGATGGCCTACTAGTTTCTAGTGAAAATGGAATCTGTCTCCTAACTATGGAAATTCAACATAGTTATCTGGAGCCTTATAAAATTACGGTCAGTCTCTGCGTGCATATTTATGAGTACGTGTGTGTGTATATTAAGGTACTTCAACTAGTTCTTGGAAAGATTTATATTATCTTTCAATTCTATTTTTTCATGAACTTGTTGAAGTACCCTCAATGAGTACTCAACACATGGAGGATTGGTTCCAGGACCCCCTGGATACCAAAATCCTCAGATGCTTAAGTACTGCAGCTGGCCATGCAGAACTAGTGAATACAAACAGTAGGCCCTCCATATATGCAGGTTCTGCATCCCATAAACACTGTATTTTCCTCCCCCAGTTGATTAAATCCACAGATATGGAACCTATGTATAAGTGGGCCTGTGCAATTCAAACTCCTGTTTTTCAAGGGTCAGCTGCATACTGTTTTATTAGGAAGAATGTAAAAGAGAAAATGCAATTCAAGAAAGATTTTTAATATATTTTTAAAGAAAAATCTAAATTCTTTGAAAACTGAGTGACAATCCACAGAAGGAATTATGGTAGATTATCTAGTAATAGAGAATAGTGTTTTTATTACTAGGCATCAAACAATAGTTCTGTGGATTTGTATTATCTAGCTAAGAAATTTGAATAAAAGCCTGTTTTTCTTTTTCTTTTTGAATGCTCCATCCTTACTGGCCTCTCAAGGTCAGACTTGAAGAACCAACTTCTTCGCGTGTCTAAAACAATGCTTTTCAAACTTTCATCTGCCTATGAGTTAAAAAGAAGATTCTGATTTAATGACACTGGGATGGGACCTGAGATTCAGCATTTCTAACAAGCTTCCCCATGATGGCCATGCTGCTGGCTAGCCGACCACACTTTGTGTAGCAAGGGCTCGGGGGGAGCCCTGCCAATTTCAGCCTCACTTTCCCTCTGCCCTTTCATTCTACCTGCAAAACAATTGGCTCTACCATTAAAATCTGTCCCCAATATAATCAAGTCTTACCCAATTGCATAGATAGGACCTTAGGCCCAGCCAGCATCATGTCATTCCTAATCACTGCCCTCACTTCCTAAATGATCTCTACTCTTTGATGCTTGTCCTTACAGCATAAATGACCTCTACTCTTTGATGCTTGTCCTTACAGTATATTCTTCACACAAACAGCAAAGAGATTTTTTTCAAATGCAAATCAAATCACATCAAACCTATTCCTAATTATTCTTCAATTGTTTCCCATCCCATCAATACCAAAATCTAAACTCTTTGCTAACTGCAAGAGTCTCCATTACTGGTTCTATTTCCTATTTCCCCTTTTCTGCTACTTTCTCTGCCTTTTACTCCACTCCAGCCATACTGATATGGTGTTTCTTTAAAATACCAAGTGCATTCTTACCTCAGGATGTTTGCATGGGCTATTACCTCTTCCTAGGAAGTTTGTCCTCCAAAACTTTGAATGGCTCATTACCTGTCATTATTCAGGTCTCTGTTTTAATATCTGCTATTCAAATAAATCTCCTCATACCCTATTTAAAATACCCTCTGTTCCATTGTAAAGGAACATTGTATAACTTACCACCGAAAAATTTAGCTGCTTAAAAAAAAAAACATTTACTTTCCTCTCTAACCTGCAAACTGGGTAGGGCTTGGCGTGAAGAGCTCTTTTCTGCTCTACTTGACTTTGGCTGAGGGAGGTGGCTAGAGGGAGGTGGCTAGAGGACAGGGGACTGGAATCGTCTGAAGACTCACTCACCCACATGCCTAACACCTGGACTAAGAAGACTCAACAGCTGGAGCTCCTCAGGCATCTGTCTCTATCTTTATGTGGTGATAGCACATGGTTCCTTTAGCACAGCTGCTTCAGGTTACACAGACTCCAAAAGCACAGGTGGGAAGGGAGTGAGAGAATGACTGAGAGCAAGAGCCAGGTGGAAGCCAAATGGCCATTTGTGACCTAGCTTGGGAAGTTACTCATGCAGTATAGCCTCTGCTTTATTCATATCTGTCAAATTCTATTTGTTGGAAGCAAATCACTATGGATGGCTTCTATTCAAGGAGAGAAGAGATAAATTCTACCTTTTGGAGGAGGAATGTCAGAGAATTTGCAAACATTTTGTGAAAGCTATTGCATGGTCCAATGGCTAATCCAGTATGCTGCCACCTTTTTCTCCCTAGCCTGATCGCCGTGTGAAATCACATGGATCTCTTATCTCTTCCTCCTACTAGAACTGCGTCCCACGAGTGGAAGAACTTGGTTTTCTTTAATGCTCCATCACCAGTGACTCAAAAACTGCTGGGCAAAGAGTAGGCATTCACAAGTACCGGTCCAGTTGATTTGTTTATTTAATAAATGTTTTTCTCTGCAGAAATCCGTTCCATTCCCATTTAATGCTATTACAAATGAATTAGTATATAACATCTTCTTGGAATAGTGCAGGCAACATGGTCTATGCTTAGTCAGTGTGAGGCATCATTCCTAATAATAGCTAACATTTATGGTGTGCTTAATACACACCAAACACTTCATAAAAATTACTTTATTTAATCTCCCCAGAAATCTATGAGATGGTACGGTTATTACACTTATTTCACACAGCTACTTAGTGGTGTAATTAGAATTCAAAACCAATCCTGATTCCAAAGCACAAGCTCCCAATCTTTCTCTATGGTTTATTTTGATCATTTCTATTGGCAAGGTGGCAAAAGTGATTTTTAATTAAGACACAGAGCCTTATCCTGGCTCCTGTATTTCACCTCTTTGAGCTTCAGTTTCCCCATCTGTATTGTAGACTGGGGATGATAACAATATCTATCTGAGAGGGGTTCTGTACAGATCAGATGAGCTATATGTAAGGATGGTTTGCCAAGAGTATAGTACTGAAAAATATAATGTTGTTAAAACAGTTGACAGGCCAGCCCCGTGGCTCACTCGGGAGAGTGTGGTGCTGGTAGCGCCGAGGCCGCGGGTTCGGATCCTATATAGGGATGGCCGGAGCACTCAC
>NW_007736651.1:7694-18019 GCF_000696425.1 Galeopterus variegatus
ATTCATAACTATTTTTGTTACCAGGTTGAAATAGAGCATGTCCTTGGATAAATCCTTTAAGTTATATCCCAAGTATCAACCTCCGGCTGCTTCCTTACTAAAAGGTGTCTGATTTTGTTTGGGATGGTGTTTTAGTTTGGGCTGCTATAACAAATTACCATGGATTGGGTGGGTTAAACAACAAACATTTATTGCTTATGGTTTGGAGGCCAGGAAGTCCAACATCAAGGTGCCAGCAGATGTGGTGTCTGGCGAGGTCGCGTCCTGGGTTGTAGATGGCCATCTTCTTGTTGTATCCTCACACAGCAGAGAGCAGAGAGGACAAGAGCAAGCTCTCCGGGTTTCTTTAGTAAGGACACTAATTTCATTTATGAGAGCTGTGCCCTTATGATTTAATCACCTTCTAAAGGCCCCACATCCTAATACTATCATATTGTGAGTTAAGATTTCAACCTATGAACCATTCAGTTCATAACATGATCAGTCCCCAAAGAGAATTCATAGCGGGTTTTAATTTATTGTGTCTATCCTATTTTCCTTTGCCAAATACATGCTTTTCCAGTCATGCATAGCTAGAATTGACCTTATAATAAAATTATGGGCAATGGAATATAAGTGGAGGTCTGCTAGGGGACTACTGGGGAGGGTGTATTTTCTGATGAGAGCCACACTTGGGAGGATATCTTACTGGGTACACTCTTTTCATTCCTTCCTTCTTGATCATTGATGACTCTCCAGCATTTGTAACCATAAGAAATAGGCCAAAAATTGAAATATCTTTTTATTTAATAGAATTGTGATATAATTGACCATCTCTATAACTCTTACAGAATCTACCTACAGATTTATCATGTGAACAATGCAAATTCTAGGAATAAAGCCACTTTAGTCATTTGGTTGCTGTGGTGGTTGCTTGAAGATGATTGCATAACTGATATATGCTATATGATCTCAAAAATCTAGGAAAGAGTGTTCATAAAGCAAGGGATTGTTGAAACAGTCATTTTAATTTTAGCAAAAATAGAAATAAAGAACAGCAAAGAAGCCCAAGGGGGGAAAAATACTGCTGCATAATAATCTCTTAGGTGAAGACTCTATGGCTCCTTAAATAGCCTTACAAATAAGAAAGTCTAACTTCTCTGAAATTTTCTTCAGTCTTCAGCCAGCCAAGCCATATCCAGAAAAGTTTAGCCTTCTCATAAAAGATATGAATAAGATTTCACTGGTTACATATGATGTGACCAATTGAGAATAAGAAAAACAAAAACAATTTTGAGATTCATCAAACTTACAAATTTTGTATTCTATTCTATGCTATTTAGAAATCCCTGCACCTTTTTAAAAAATGAATTTTCTCTTTCAAATACTATGAAAGTTCAAGGCATCTGGATCTAAGAGAGCTAAAGGTTGGGTGGCAAAGAGACTAGCAGAAGTAAAAAGCAAGATTAAGATTATGAGAGGCCATTTTAGTGAGTTATGCCTTTGTCATAGGAACAATAATGCACGGCTGCAGGATCTTATTCAAGGAGGGACGTAATGCGATGAATATTTTAAAGCCCTGACTGCAGCATGAAGAATAAGTTAGATGGGGGCAAAGAGACTAGCAGAAGTAAAAAGCAAGATTAAGATTATGAGAGGCCATTTTAGTGAGTTACGCCTTTGTCATAGGAACAATAATGCACGGCTGCAGGATCTTATTCAAGGAGGGACGTAATGAGATGAATATTTTAAAGCCCTGACTGCAGCATGAAGAATAAGTTAGATGGGGGAAGATGGGGGAAAGTGACCACTCAGTCGTTATCAGAATTTAATTGTTTGAACAGAAGAGACTAAGCACATTTCATGGATCTGACCTGAACAATTGGTTACTTTCATTGTTATCTTTTACAAATCATGTTATAAAACAAACAATATACACACCTTTTACTGTTTTCCTTTTTTTTTTTTTTTTGACTCACTGTGGCATTGCATACAAGGAAACGTAGTTACAAATTAGGAGAATTTGAATCCCTGAGGCAGTATTGTCACTCGGAAACCAAAAGGGACCGACCACTTCTAATTTAAAAGCAATAGACAGGAAGCAACCCCACTGGGATTACACGCTTCTAGCCCCCTCTTCCCTAGCAGAAAGTCCCCAGGGGCTGCTGCTTGTTACCCAAGTGCCTTCCCCTTTGAACACTGATCCTCCTGGAGGAAAAGAGGAATCTCCAGTGTTCAGCTTCCTTCTCCAGGGGCCCACTGTGTCTTCTCTTCTCCCACCAAAAAAAAAAAAAAAAATTTATTTAACTTTCTCTTAGAGAAGACAGGTACATTTTTACAAACAAGGAGTCAAATAGTTTATGTATAGAAACGTATATCAGTTTCAGAAAACTGACTGTGTTTGTGGCAGAGATGGCTATGTGTTTACACAAAAAAGTTTTCCTCCTCTTCCCAGGTGCTTGATCAAACTACCTTTCCCGGGCCTCCTTGCAGTTAAGCGAGGTCATGTGCAATGTGAACCATGGGCTTAAATGCTATGTGACACTTGGAATCTTCCAGTGTTTTCATGTATTTCACCCTTTCAGCTGGCTAGAATGGCTGTCATCCCTAGGGCAAATTTAGAAGCTGTTGAAGATTATGAATACACGAGATAGACAGAGCTTGGGTCTCTCATTCACCATGCATAGAAGAGCCATCTGACAATCAGAAATTTTTATCAGCGAGACAAGAAATAAGCTTCTACTGTGTTAAGCTACTAAGATTCTAGGGTATATCCAGAGAAAAAGTTAACCAAAATAGTAAGAAATGTATTATTCATTCATAGTAGTAACTAACATTTGCCATGTATTGACTTACTAAATACTGAGTACTATAACTATTATATCATTTAATTCTCTTAGCTGTGTGAAGTAGATACCAGTATTCTCATTTCACAAATGAGGAAGGAATCTAGGTTTCAGAATGATTAACGAACTGATCCTGACAGCCTCTAAAGGCTCCTTAAAGACCACTTAGGGACTCAGTTTTTACCTAAAAGATTATTATGGAATGAAGCCCAAGGAGGTTTGTCTCTTCTAGCTTCAGCTTCAGAGAGAAAGTAAGTTTCTTATTAATTTTAAATCTGCATGTATAAAACATTTGGAGAAGGCATAGTCAATATATAATAACTGGCAGTATTATAATTCACCATAGCATTTTAATTACCTGAAAAATTAGATGTTCTAACAGGTATATGCAAGGTCAAATTCTAGAGTATCATTTAAAACAATAAAAGTGAAAGTTTCCTTCTTACTAAAATAAATCCAAGATATAGAAGTTTGTCATCTAATAAAAACTTTCCAGAGATACCTTTTGCTTGGCATAACCTATTTAAAATGAACAGCTCAAAACCAGCCTAGCTTGACCTAAGTGTATATGCTCGAGCTTTGCACGATCTTGAATATTCACATGTGGTTCATTGAAAAGGCAATGGACTTTGCAACAAGACTGACAACAAAAGGAAAAATGATGGGGAAAATTGCTTTACTTATCTGCTACAGTACTCTTGATTGCCAAGTGTAATTTTACGGTTCATTATAAGAGGAGAAAAAGTTTGACCGTTAACTTGAGTACTTGTATATCGTATAGATAAAAAGAAGTTGCTTGAATCTTGCTTTGTTTTTAATGAAGCCACTGTAATTGTGTGTTTTTAAAGCCTCATCAATTTTCATCAGTTTTACCCCTGCTGGAGTGATATGCAGGTAAAATATTTAAAGGTCATCAGACACAGTGGGATGTGAATCAACTGTAGAAAAGTTAAGATGTTAAAATTACACAGGGTGACACAAGCTGTTTTCTGAATTATCGCTTGACATTGTGTGAGATTTGACTGGGTAATTGAGGTAAACAGTATTGCTGTTATAGATGTCACGATAGATCAGATAGGGGTCAGGAAACGTAACAACTTGGAGCATCATTTAACATCGGGGAACACTGCTGTAAAGTACTATGGGGAATGCCCCTATTTAAAATCTTATTTCCCCCTTCTACTAATAGTCCTAAACTTCATATCCCCAAAGGACACTCCTCTGCTCATAACACTTAAATAGCTTCCTGTTATCTAGAACTGTGCTGTTGAAAACTATAGCCATAGCCACATGTGGCTATCTAAATTTAAATAAACTAAAATTAAATAAAATTTAAAATTCAGTTCTCAGTCACGATAGACACGATTCAAGTGTTCAATCCTTTCAAGGGGCTAGTGACTACTGTCTGAGACACTGCAGCTCTACAATGTTTCCATCGACTCAAAAAATTCTATTTGATAACTTAGATTTAGAGTGGGAAAATTCAATGTGGTAGCCACTAACCACATATGGATATTGAGCACTTGAAATATGGCTGGTCCAAATTGAGATGTGCTTTCAATGTAAAATACACACCAGGTTTGGGAGACATAATTAAAAAAAATACTAGAAATGTCTTAATAATTTTGTATATTGATTATATGTGGAAAAAATGATATTTTATATATACTGTTAAATATATATATTCACACCAGGTTTGGGAGACATAATTAAAAAAAATACTAGAAATGTCTTAATAATTTTGTATACTGATTATATGTGGAAAAAATGATATTTTATATATACTGTTAAATAATATATATTTTTTTTTTTTTTTCCTTTTTTTGTCTTTTTCATGTCCGGCAATGGATCGCAACCCTCAGTGTCGCACCCGTACCATTTTTTTCCTTTTTTTGTCTTTTTTCATGTCCGGCAACGGATCGCAACCCTCAGTGTCGTGCCCATACCAGGCCAGGACTGGCAACGGGATCGCAACCCTCAGTGTTGTGCCCGCACCTCACTCAGCCAGTGAGCAGGAACCGGTCTGTATGTGGGATCCGAACCCTCAGCGGGAGCGTCGTCGCGCTCCCAAGCGGCGCACTGTAGCAGTGCGCCACCGGGCCGGCCCAATATATATTATTAAAATGAACTTTTTCTGTCAATTTTTGCTTTCTAGAATGTGACAAGTAGAAAATTTAAATTTACATATGTGGCTTATATTATAGTTCCATCGGATAATGCCGAATTATATTGATAAGGTCTATCTTATAAACACCACAAGGGACGTACCTATAGTCCATCAAAGCTGTGCTTATTAACTTGCTGCATCGGGAAGTCTGCATCTTGGGAGACCCATGGGGGGACTCACTGAGCAAAAGTTACTGGGGGGGCGTGGTCTGGGGAAGATTAAAATTGAAATAAAATTTAAATGATGTTGTGTTTTGGTAAGCTCAAAGCAAAGGAGAGCTGTTTGTAAAGGGTCTAATCTCAGGCCCAGACTGAGAAGCAGACATTTATTGTAGCTTTGGAAACAACAAATCAAGATAAATGTGAAATGTATTTGAAAACCCTGTATTTGAAATTCTGCAACTAGGTTGGAAATTGAGGCTGCTTCTGTGAGTCAAGGTGACTCAGATAGTCCAGTCAATGGTGGGATACACCATTCTTATTAATATAGTTCCTCAACATTATGCCCTTTTGTTAATAAACACAGGCAGTTTTTCCAAATTTATCATAGAATAAAGTTCCTATTTCTTGGCCTAGCATTAAAGTCCATCCATGGCCTGACTGCAATTCTCAGCAATATCTCTGACTGTTCTTCCTCCTATGCACTGTAATTATGCAGATGTGTCCTCAAAACACACTCTGCTTTTGACACCACTTTGATGTCCTCATATTGTTCCCTCAACCTAGAATGCTCTTCACATTCCTTCTGTTGAAGTCCTTCAAGGCTCGGCGCAAATATCACAACTCCTTCTAAAGACTTCTTAGATTTTATCCCTTACTGTCAACTAAACATCATACAAATTACCCCAGAACATTTGCTCATGACCTTCCACGGGTAAGTGATGGTCATATTTCTATTTCATATTATGCTTATTTGGACTTCTGTCTTCTACTCTGCCCATCACCTGGCCAGCTCCTGAAAAAGAGAGTATGTGTCTTTATATCTTCCCCCCCCAAAATTCTAGTTCATTTCACATGGTAAGTTTTTTTAAAAAATCTGATGAATAAGTAATTATTCTTCTACAAAAGAAAATTTAATTCTCTTAGTAATGAAAAAAAAAACCTTGTTATATATAGGTTAGGTGTCAATAGATGCCGTGACCTTCACTCTATTTTCTTTTTGCAAACACAGTTCTAGATAATTCTGTGTACTTGTTGTACACAGACTGAAGAAATGATGACTTCGAACCCTGCTTTGCCTTCACTTGAATGTTGTTCACAATTTAGTTGTTAGGGTGCCTCCTGCCTGCACTTCTGTTTGCCTGTGTAGCTCTCTCTCTCTCTCTCTCTCTCTCACACACACACACACACACACACACATACACACACAGAGAGTGTAAATCTGTGCATGCTGGAAAGAGGGTGAAGAAGAAAAGAATGACCATTGCTGTAAAGGGTTAGTGTAGAGTCAAGCCCTCTGCATAGCTCCTGTTATACCACCATGCATATATCTTATTTGGTAACAGCTACAATATCCANTACACACACACACATACACACACACAGAGTGCAAATCTGTGCATGCTGGAAAGAGGGTGAAGAAGAAAAGAATGACCATTGCTGCTGCATAGCTCCTGTTATACCACCATGCATATATCTTATTTGGTAACAGCTACAATATCCATACCAACATTAGATTGACTCAGAAGAAGTTTCTATTCCATTTGTTCATTTATTCATTCATTCATTTATCATTTACTATGCATCTAATTCATGCCAGACATTGATAGTCAATGCATTCATGTGATGGGAAATTACTTTAAACATACCTGTATATAAGCATAGATGGAGTAGACAGATAACTAGGTAGTATTCTTTGAGGAGCTGTTATCAAATTATCTGTCTTACCACTACGCTGATATAGTGTCAGAAATCCTAATTTTTCTCTTCAATTATAAAATGTATCTTAACATGGGAAATGCTAGTAGAATACTAAAAGGAGCAATGGCCTAGGAAATAGAAGGCTGGTGTCCCAGCTGATTTACTGGATATGTGATTTAGGAAATATCGCCTTTTCATTTTTTTTAATACCTCGGCATCTGGGGACATAAGACATCCTGTGCCTATTTCCAGTTCAGGCAGAAAAGAAAAAAATAGAGTACTGTTCTCCAAACTTTCTTAATGATGAGAATCACATGAAAAAAGATTTCTGGTCCTGGTCTCTGGCGATTATGATTCAGTATATTTAGAGAGAGGTCTAGAAATCTATTATATTTTGTTTTGTTTTGTTTTTATTAAGAGTCCTGGTGATTACAAGGAAATTTTAAGAAACTCTCTGATGTAGATCTGGCTTCACACTTCAAAATGTGTAAGAATCACAAGGAGGTTTGTCAAAAAATGCAAATTGTGAGGTCTCACCTGTAATGATTCTGATTCAGCAGATCTAAGATGGGGCAAAGCATTTCTGATGCAGGTAATTCTGATGCAGCTCCACAGACTACAGTTTGAAAAATACAGATCTCACTGTGAATTTTGAGAGGTTAGAGATTGCCTAGTTCATGGCTGTAATTCCAGCTGCCAGAGCACAGTGGATGCTCAATAATTATTGCTGACTTGAATACACTTGCCCTATGATGTGGTATTTTTATTATATCTAGATAAAGAAGTTATTTGGAAATGCTAAAAGAATTGACTTACTAATGAAATAACAAAGATTAATTTATCTATTCCAGCTCTATCTCAATTTCTTTGGTACGTGATATTTCCAAATTATCACTCATTCATTCAACAAACACTTACTAAAACTCCTGCTGTTGGCCAGGAACCATGTGAGACACTCGAGTACAGCAGTGAACAAGTAGACATGGCTCCTGTTCTTCTGGAACTCATGGTATAGGTGAGCTTTCTGCTTATCTATTGCTGGGCAATGGACCATACTAAAATTTATTGGTTTAAAATCACAATAATCATTTATTTTGCACACAAATCTGCAGTTTGAGTGTGGGCAATGGAACAAGTTGTTTCTGTTCCATATGGTATCAGCTTGGGTAACTAACTGTGATACAGTTCCAGTAGGCTTGCTGGCAACTTGGTGATGACAGTCACCTGGGAGCTAAGCTGGAGCTGTCAGCTGGGCCCTTGGTTCCTTTCCATGTAGTCTTCCTAGCAGTGGCTTGGACTTCCAGACAGCAAAGTCTCAAGATGGCTGGAATTTTTACATGGGGGCAGACTTTTCTCACAGACACGGCTTCTCAGAGACATGGTGTAGAACACGTGTTTTCCAGTAGAACACGGTGTAGGCTGCAATGCTTCTCGTGAGTTATCCTCTGAAGTCACAGAATGTCACTTCCATTAAATTTTATTGGTTAATCAGGTCACTAAGGCTGTCCAGATTCATAGGGTGGGGAATTATTCTCCAACCTTCAATGAAAGAAGTAGCTATGAATTTGTGACCATCTTTAATTTACCACAGGATGAGACAGATATTTAACAATTAACTAAATACATTTGCAATAAGTACTACTAAGGAAAACTATCTGGTACTATGAAAACATAAAACAGAGGGAGGTAATTAGGAAAGGACCCCCTAAGGAAGTCATATTAAAGATGAGACAGGTTGCAAGTCAGAGTGCTACAATAAAATGGAAGGAGATAGTAATTAGGGAGGAGGCAGAATAATCAGGCAAAAGAAATGAAGGTTGAAATCATAAGAGCTAGTCTTAATTACTTGCTTCCTTTGTGCCAGGCATTGTTTCTAGACTTTAAATGCATTATCTCATTTAATCTTCACAAAAATCCCAGGTGATAAGTAAAAGTATCCCATTTTACACAAACTGAGAAATAAAGAGCACACAGCTAGTGAATGGCAGAGCCAGAGTTTTAGGGTCTTGTTTTACTAGAGAAATTTAAGAGTATGGACATTGTTGTACCAAAGGTTATCACAGTGAGGGGCCATGAGTAGCCTGCAAATTCCAACAGGGGAGCAGACACCTGAGGAGAAAGTTATGCACGATGTAAGAGTGCACAAACACCACAGACAGGCTTCATCTCCTGCACCCCTGGCTCTTGTGGAGGGTTGTAATTTTCTCTCACAGCAGAGTTTTAGAAGGAAATTGAAAAATAACAGCTGGACTCCCATTTTTAAGTAGGGAATGTGAGACATTCCCTTTGTTTACTTGATCAGATTTTTTTTAAAGCCCAGAAAGACCCTAACACAGCAGAGTTTTAGAAGGAAATTGAAAAATAACAGCTGGACTCCCATTTTTAAGTAGGGAAGGTGAGACATTCCCTTTGTTTACTTGATCAGATTTTTTTTAAAGCCCAGAAAGACCCTAACTGCCCCTCTCCCCAAGTACAGTGGACTTGGATACTCTTCCTCACAACCTGGCAGGACTTCTAAATAAATAATATTCCTTTAAATAAACCTTGAAAGGTCCATGTCACTTATGTAGGTTTCCTCGGGTCTGGTGTCAGTGCAGTGAATGTATCACCTGAGTGACGTGGGCCTTATGATCTATAGATGTAATACTTCGTCTGGACCCGTGTGATATACTATCAGGTCTGTGTTGCTTTAATGATGTATTACTTGGTAAAATAAGGTGAGCTGTCAAAAACTCATTCCAGGGAACTGAAAGTTAGTCTGAGGGAAAAAATTCATTTCAGGTCTTAAAAAAATACATTTTTCATTTGAGTGGAGGGAAAGATGACATGCCTAGAGTCAAAGGCTTGAGGGCCTCTTGAACCCAAGTGAAAATTACATCTTTCAATCTGGACAACTCCGGGGAAAGTCAAGGCCAAATCAATGAAGCCAAAATCCTTCTTGTTTGGGGTTTTGTAGGAGCTGATCATATACAATCGTAGGATGGTCCAATATGGGTGACTTTTTGTCATTTCCTACTGCTATGTTCTTGAGACAGCATAGGCTGTAAAAACAATCTGGGTAGATGTTTCATGAGACTAAGTTTTCATAACAAACATCTGGAATTAGGGTTTTGTACTCGGGTTGGAAAATGTCTTATTATTTTGCATATCCCTATTTATGGATGCTTTAACAACTGTGATTTTACAGAGGGTGATAATGTATTCTAAAATGATCTTTAATACTGATATTTCAAAATCTGTTCTTAAATATGTGCATCATCTGAAATTTAAAAAAAAAACTATCTTCTAATGTTTTATTTGTTTTCAGATGTGCTGACTAATCTTGGAACTTTCTTTATGTTTATTATCAAATTTAGATTTTAGATCTGTCTATTTTTAATTTCTACTTGAGCTTAATATTTTTATGATAATGTTAAACTTCAGTAATAGATATTCAAAGAAAATAAGAATCCAAAAAAATAAAGCAAAGCAACA
>NW_007736651.1:18372-20465 GCF_000696425.1 Galeopterus variegatus
GAAAGATCATCTATTCATCACTGAGGTGAAATTTGCTTCATGGTACTAATAGCCAATAATCATTCAATAAAAGATTTAAAATAATCAAATAGTGGTTGTGAAATCAACACTTTTATATTTATCATTTGTTCTTTCTTTTTAAAATACAGTGGAGGTAGAAATATAGTATACAGTGATATTTCAGTTTCCAAATTTAGAGAGTGTTCCAAAGTGTTTCCAAATTTTATATGAGACAATTTGTTATAATTACTGTAATTACGTCTCCATGACTCTGACATGTTTTGGTGTAGGGACAACTTGGTGTAGGTTAAGGTGGGGTGGGAGATTTGTCCAACTGGTTATCTGATGATGGACATAAAGAACAGTCATATAAACTCAATAATTGTTCTTAAATATATTCATATACTGACATTAATTTAGACCTTAAAAGAACTTTTCAATGAATAAGCACATAGACAATAATTTTATTGTCAAATGAAAATTGCAATTGCCCATAGAGCCCCTTGTCACTTCTTTGTCAAAAGAAAATGCAGCCTTGGAAAAGGGAGACTTTCAAATATATCAAATGACATATATTTTTTAAATTTCCTTTTTAATTGAAATATATCTTTACTTTACTTAAATTTTTTAGGGTTTTTCTATTTTTTGAAGGAAAGACCTATGAAAGTTTATACTATGTATTACAAACATTTCTCTTAAATTCAAAAATTTAAGATTTAAAATTTAATACTAAATAATTAAAATATTCATCATTATGAATATATATTTATTAAGTACTTATTTTTGATGGGTTTAGAACTGGTAATTTTTTACTGAAGAAATTTGCAATGATGGATTAAACTTCATTTATATTCTAATAATAATAATGACAAAGATGATAAAAATAATAGTAGGGTATTTTTTCAAAAAAATAAAGCAAAATCTGTTTGTTTACAACTAAATGCCCAAAATGTAGCCACAAAATATAGATAAAATAAAGGAAATGCAGGATATAGACACTCATATACACAAGGGTATTTCAAAAAGTTTGTGGAAAAATTCATGCTGTCTTTCAATTCTATTTTTCCACGAACTTTTTGAAGTACCCNATATATATATGAATGCATATATTACTTCAAAAAGTTTGAGGAAAAATGGAATTAAAAGATCATACAAATCTTTCCATGATAGACCACCTGTATATTTTAAGATAAGAGAGAATGTGAGAATGTAAAGCATCAAAGGTTTTATAATTAAACACAAAAGCAGTGAGGTTGCAGGGAAATATTTTTAAATTGTGAAAAACAACAAAGAGCTAAAGGGACATACTGACTAAGTGAAGTCCCCAGTGTATGGAGACAGAGTGGTCTGGGAGGAGACTGTAGCAGACGACATGGGAGACTCTGGGACTCCCTCTCATCTAGGGAAGGAATTTTGAGTGACGTGAAAAAGAAATACAGAAGTCTGAGAGTGGCTTACATTAAGCTTGTTGAATGACATTTGAGTGGAATCTTCAACAAAGTGATATAGTGAAATTATTTAGAATCTCAGGTCTAAACCTGAGCCTGTCTACCTCCTCATAGAGTGGAGTATTCGCATTTTGAGCTCTTTAGCCAAGACTAATGTGCCAGCTGTGCAGAGATGGATGGATGACCACTGTCACCTTCCTCAACATCTGGAGAATGAGCAGAGGATTAGGATACATCCTTAAGTTGTAAGAGCTTGAGCATAAAACAATATAGAGTATATTTCATGGAAACATAATAACTTACCTCATCCAATATTCACATTTAGAAATTTGATAATTACCTTAAGGAAGAAAGTTTCAAATGCACATTCCTTTCATTCGATGCCTCACTGTTTCCCAACTGTGGGAAGCCTGCTCCTGAGAATGTTCAGAATGATTTTAGGGGTAGTATGCCAGAATTATGTATAGTTAAAGCTATTCATTTGTTTCAAAAATACATCAGAGAAAATAGTCTGATTTCAAAGTACGTTTCATACTGAAATCTTGTGCACATCAAACCAATAATTTTATCCAACTATTCCTAATAAATGTGTATTTATCACAGGTTTTAAATAACGTTTTCAAAAAACACAAGTAGTTATTTCTT
>NW_007736651.1:21713-25379 GCF_000696425.1 Galeopterus variegatus
CCCAGCAAAGCCTGTCTGTTTAGATTCTCCTTGGCCTCTGCACAGGATGTCTTACTCCTGGGTATAAGTCAGGACCTTTATCGGATGAGGGTCTTCAAGGGAGAAGGGAGAAGAAAAGTATGACCTTTCTAGGTTTTATGGCTCACTTTGTGGGAGAAGAGTTCTAATTTCTATGGTCCACCTTGGAGAAGGGAATTCTGGTTTCTATGACTCTCTTTAGGGAAAAAGACAGGTAGCAGACAAGAGAATAGGAGGTCAGAAAAACCTCCCTTTTAAGTCCTTCCAATCTCTTTTAGCTTAGTAATTAGCACACCAAGGTGCCATACTCTGAGGTATTGTGCTGTAAGCCCTGACAATGGATAAACCTACTTTTCTTCCCCATGGGTAAAACAGTTTTAATCTGTGTGACATTTTCTTGTAATAATGAGGACATATGGTAATTTGTGTGATAAATCATATCTGATTACTTAAATGTAAGTCATGATGAACTTCAAAAATGCAATTTTCTCAACTTTAGTTCTAGAGCTTATTGGCCTTGATGTTAGATGTTTATGTTTGTTTAAAAACTATCCATTACTGAGACCCTTAATTCTATGAATTCTGGATTTGGATTTAAGTATTAGTTATAGAACAACAAATTAGTCCAATGTGTCTATCTCTTTATGGGTATAAAAGTCATATATTGTGCATGATTATATTATTGGGCTCATGTGGAAAACAACACATTTTCAATTGTCTCTAAGAAGTGTTCCAACATTAAGAAATTTTGCAATAATGGGCCGGCCCGGTGGCGCACTGCTACAGTGCACTGCTTGGGAGTGCGGTGGCGCTCCCGCCGAGGGTTCGGATCCCACATACAGACCGGTTCCCGCTCACTGGCTGAGTAAGGTGCAGGCACAACACTGAGGGTTGCGATCCCGTTGCCGGTCCCGGTCCGGTACAGGCGCGACACTGAGGGTTGCGATCCGTTGCCGGACACGAAAAAAGACAAAAAGGAAAAAAAAAAAAGAAATTTTGCAATAATAATATAGTATAATGGCCTAAGAAATCTATGAACTATATATAAATAAAGTAGGTAAATTAAGCTTTGCAGAAAAATGTCTCTGCCTGTGTCATGTTCTGTCAGAAGGCTTTGGAAAGTCTGAAAAGAGGATGGACAATTTGGAACTTTTAATGGAAAAAAAATGTGTAAAACTAGCTAAGATTCATTACAAATATTTTCTGCATTTCTCTTAGGAAAGCAACAGACTTGAATTGCTGTAGAAGAATAAGAATCAGACCTATTTTGAACAGGGGATAAGTAGAGACTAATAGTGATGTCTGAGTACACTTTCATCTATAGAATTTGTTTTGTACATCTTTCTACATCAATAGTCAAACATTATTAGAGAGAAAACAAATACTAAACCTTGGTAAATATATTTTCCTTGTCATTTCCTCTCCAGGGTTGATATTGGACAGATAACATTTCCTAAAAGGCTATTCATTATATAACAAGGTTGGATATGTGGCCCCTTTGACTTTCAGCAAACAAAAGCATAGTGTTAAAAATCAATTGACAAGGCATCAGAATACCTTCTTCACATACTGGTGCCATCAAGACCTTCATCAGTATCTTAACTTCTTGAAATTTATGTTATCATCTGTACAATGGTAATATTGCTCTTATAGGATCATGAATATTAAGTGATATATAAGAAAAAATTAACATAGGATCTTGCAAATAATAAACACTTATTAAAGTTTATTATTATTACCATTTTTTTGCAGAGGACTTTGTGGACAAAATGGAAGAAATATATTATGATAAGAAATTTATGCTTTAGTATGCCAGGTTCCAATATGAAAGGCTATTATATTTTATGAAATGCTCCTCTGATCCTATTGAAAAGATAATTTGGTTTTTGTTCTTCGTTCTATTGATATTGTTTATTGTGTTAATTTCTTTTCAGATGTTAAGCCAACTTTGCATTCCTGGAATAAATACCACTCAGTCATGGTGTATAATTCTTTTTATATGTTGCTTGATTCAGTTTCCCTGTATTTTCTTGATTTTTGCATCCATGTTCCTAAGAGGAAAGTGTAGTTTTCTTGTAATGTCTGTCTCTGGTTTGGGTATTAGTGTAATACTGGTTTCATAGAATGAGGTGTAAAGTGTTCCTCTTCTATTTTGGGGGAGAGCTGGTGAAGAATTGATATTAATTCTTCCTTAAATGTTTGGTGTAATTCACCAACACATCTGGGCTTGGACTTTTCCTGGTAGTAAGGTTTTGAATTACTAATTCAATATCTTTAGTTGTTATATGTCTGTTTGGATTTTGTATTTCTTCTTAAATCAATTTCAGTAGCTTGTGTCTTTGTAGAAATTTGTCTATTTCATATAAATCAAGCAATTTGTTGGCATATAGTTGTTCATGGTTCTCCCTTATAATTTATATACTTTTTATTTCTGTAGGGTCAGTAGTGATGTTCCCCTTTTAATTCTTGATTTTAGAATTTTATCTTCTCTCTTTCTTTTTCTGTCAGTCTAAATAACGTTCTGTCAATATTTTTTCTTCTTTAAGGAACCAAATTTTCTCTCATTGATTTTTCTACTGTTTTTCCATTTTGTTTCATTAATTTCTGTTCAAATCTGTATTATTTGCTTTTTCTGTGTACTTTATATTTAGTTTGTTCTTCTTTCTCTAGTGTTTTAAGGTGGACCATTAGGTTATAGATTTGAGTTCTTTATTATATTTTAATGTGTGTTTAAAAGTATAAATCTTTAAGCATTGCTTCAGCTAAATCTGTTTTAGTTTTAGTATGTTTAGTATGTGTTAGTCTGTTTAGTTTAGTATGTTTTAGTATGTGTGACTTCATTTTCATATTAATATTTTTATGCATAATTCTACAGTGCTCCATGATTTTATCTATTATGGTATTGCATTTAAAAGGTCTTATAGAGTATCAATTATATCACATCTAAGAAATTTGAAAATAATTAGTTTGGGTTGGTGCTGAAACAAATACTGTTATATTTTACATATCCAAAGTCTCTAAATGTCTTATTACTCATTAAAGGATTTAGGCATCTTTTGAAATATCTTTATAAGTCAGTGGGATATATCTCATGTTACTAGAGAATCTATGTAATTTCTATAGGTGAATAATATGAAAATAACAGTGACCATTTGCTAATATATCTTTTTAAAAAATTGTTAATCACAAAAACCCCATGTTTATTCTTTTAAAAACTGTAAAATAAGTAATTTCAAATATACAGAACAAAACAGAGAATTATGTAACAAAAAGTTACCTTCCAGGTCTATATGATTCTAACTTTTTCCTTTGCTTGCTTTATGTTTTAAAAAATTAAAGTTTGACAGACAGAGTTGGAAACCTATGATGTACTTCCTTAATCCTCCTCCTCTATCTCTTTTCCAGGAGTAAACAAACTACATGGAATTAAGTATTTTTCATTTATATGTATTTTTTACTATATATCCATAAATAACATATGACATTATTTTTTATATTTTTAAACTTTAAATACATGAGATCTTTTGTATGTATGTTCCTATAAGGTGCCTTTCCCCCCCCTTTTCATTATATTTTTGTATTTATCTAGTTGATACATATATCTAATTCATTTCTTTTTTACTACTGTATTGTATTCATTTCCCATAG
>NW_007736651.1:26404-28033 GCF_000696425.1 Galeopterus variegatus
CTTCCCATTGAACATTGTGTCCTTTTAAAATTTGTATTACTACCTAGAATTTTAGTTTTACCTTATTTTCATTATGTAATGTCAGTTTTTTATTCTTTTTATTTGTTACAGCTGAATAAATTTTGCTACCGAAATAAATACATAGTTTTTTGACCTTTATTATAAAGCAATCTAGAAATGTGTTAAAACAGAAAAGGCAGATGTCCTTTGACACAGTGATTCTACTTCTGGGAATGCATTTTTACATGTAAAGAGCTGGGTATAAATGTTTATTGCTATATTGCTTATAATGCAAAAACAAAAACCCCTGAAACGGCATGGATATCTATGTGTTGAAGGATGCCTAAATAAATCCAAACATTCCTACTATGGAACATTATGCAACTAGTTGACTTAGAGCTGTGGTTTTTAACTTGGGTGAATAACGCAGGGGACATTTGTAATATCTGGAGACATTTTGGGTTGTTTCAACAGAGGGTGGGGCAACAGATATGCTTCTGGCACTGGGTGGATAGAGGCCAGAGATGCTACAAAACATCCAAAATGCACAGGATAACCCTTACTTCCCTACCCCCCACCCTCAACAAAGAACTATCCAGCCTAAAATGTCAATATTGATAAGGTTAAGAAACCCTGACTTAGAGCAATTTACAGGAAATACAGCAAAATGAGAAAATCACATGCAGTAAAATATGTTTAGTATTATCCCATTTTGTAAAAGAACCAAAATACCCCTTTCCTCATACATGTGAATGACTATTATAACATAGGAATATCAATATTATAGAATTATTTTAAATGGAAAAAATATAGAAGGATATTTTTTTAAGATAGGTTACATGGCTTCATATAAGAACTGAGGAATATTCATAACTAAAGTCATGGTTCTTGAGATTGAAAGTGTACTCCTACCATGCAGCAGAATAAATGGAGGAAGGTCCACACTTAACGATAAGACCATGAAACTGCAGATATCAAGGATTAAGAAATCTTAAAAGCTACCAGAGAAGAGNTAAATATTTAACACACATAATTAATTATAAATTGTTCCAATCATATTTAAAGTTTCTCAGCATTTCCATTCTCTTTCCAAATATGACAGGAATTTAGCATGTTTTAAACCAGTGTTTCTCGAAGATTTTTTATTATCATCCCACTCCCCACCCAAGGAGCCTTTTAAGACATTTCTTTCTTAAATCAACCTCCTGACATTTTACTATCCCAGATACATGCATATGTGTTTATGTGTCATATGTAGATCTGTGCTTTATGTATTGAAAGGAATAAGATTTTTTGTCCTACTAAGTGCCAATTTTCTCCTCACTGGAGGCAATGAGTCAAAGTCATCCTGTTTAGAAATTTTGCTTTAGGGCCGGCCTGTGGCTCACTCGGGAGAGTGCGGTGCTTATAACACCAAGGCCATGGGTTTGGATCCCATATAGGGATGGCCGGTTAGCTCACTGAGTGAGTGTGGTGCTGACAACACCAAGTCAAGGGTTAAGATCCCCTTACCAATCATCTTTAAAAAAAAAAAAAAAGAAAAAGAAATTTTGCTTAAAATTTTAATCTTCCCATTGAACATTGTGTCCTTTTAAAATTTGTATTACTACCTAGAATTTTAGTTTTACC
>NW_007736651.1:29459-31607 GCF_000696425.1 Galeopterus variegatus
ATATCTGGAGACATTTTGGGTTGTTTCAACAGAGGGTGGGGCAACAGATATGCTTCTGGCATTGGGTGGATAGAGGCCAGAGATGCTACAAAACATCCAAAATGCACAGGACAACCCTTACTTCCCTACCCCCAACCCTCAACAAAGAACTATCCAGCCTAAAATGTCAATATTGATAAGGTTAAGAAACCCTGACTTAGAGCAATTTACAGGAAATACAGCAGAATGAGAAAATCACATGCAGTAAAATATGTTTAGTATTATCCCATTTTGTAAAAGAACCAAAATACCCCTTTCCTCATACATGTGAATGACTATTATAACATAGGAATATCAATATTATAGAATTATTTTAAATGGAAAAAATATAGAAGGATATTTTTTTAAGATAGGTTACATGGCTTCATATAAGAACTGAGGAATATTCATAACTAAAGTCATGGTTCTTGAGATTGAAAGTGTACTCCTACCATGCAGCAGAATAAATGGAGGAAGGTCCACACTTAACAATAAGACCATGAAACTGCAGATATCAAGGATTAAGAAATCTTAAAAGCTACCAGAGAAGAGGACTGATTACCTTCCAATGAATAGCAAATGCGCTCAATGGAGACTTTTCTGGTAACAGTGGATGTCAGAAGACTGAAGAAAATTTTTTTAAAGTGCTGAAATAAAATGAGTAAACCTAGAATTTTATTTCTAAATAATTGGTTTTTTAAGGCAGAAGGCAAAAATGAAGATGTTTTCAGACTAAGAGGGGTTATCACCCACTAATCCTTACTAAAGACTATTACAGGATGCACTTCAGCAATAAGACTACTGAATCCACAGGGAAGACATAAGCTACAAGAAATCATGGAGCCAGAAAATGATGAAATAACTCAGAAAATTTAAGTAAATTTTTAAAAAGCTTTATAGTTTTTCTGAAATTTTATAAGCTTTTCTAAACACACAAAATTTAGCACAAAGATAGTCATACACATTTTTGCTTTTATTTTTTCCTAGCTCTCTCTTTTTTGCCCAATTTCTTGTCTCCTCTCTCACTCAGAGTTTTGTGCCTCCTCATTCCCATCTACTGAGTCTGGGCTGACTGGTTCACATGAGGAACTTTTAGTCTGCGTGAGTCTGGTGGAGTGAAGCTTCCAGCCATCAACACTGGCTTTTGAATCTGGAGTCCAGCAGACCAGAGACTTCAGCACTGTTATTGTTTTGTGCTTATTCTGATTTGGTCCTACAGGGAATTTTATCTTGTTTCTAGGTGCAGCTACAATTGATTTTTGTTATTCTTTGTAGTGATTTATGTTCTACAAAGTTGCCACAGATCCACAGATATGGAACTAGCAAATACTGAGCCATTGCTCCTAGAGAAAATATAGGATTAGGTTTCTGTAAATCTCCAATGACAGTACTCTTAAGAACCAATCAATACCTAACTTTTACAATGTATGTTTCTGTTTAAAGGCACTTTGTTTAATATATATTGTTGATTCATTAGCATTGAACTCATGCCAATAGCATTGTAATTCATGACTGAACAAAGCTTATCTCCATAGGGCACATCACAGCCTTCTTGTGCTTAGGAATATTAGACAGCACTTCAGCACTATAATTTGGGGCTGTTTTAAACAATAAAATCACCAACAAAAAAATGTCAAAAACATGGCACTAAATATACCACAAAAAGAACACTTGTTTATAGAGTGAGAGCTGAATTAAGAAGGCAGAGCACTGCCTTGTGCGACCTCATCTAGAAACATGAACATCTGGTGATTCAAATTTTTGGCCTCTTAGTGCATGTCCACAAATGACTGTGATATCACTGTAAGTATTGATTTGGGGACTACAAATAAATTTTAGCAATTAGGAAAATTGGCAAATATGGATTCTACAAATAATGAAAATTGACATCTGTTTATGGTTTTCTGTCTTTTTGCTTTGACATTGTTGTGCATTTAAAGCAACAGAGTTGTATTAAAGCTTGAGCTCAGCAAGTCACCTTGGTTACATGTGATTCTTTATAACTTAAGATATTTACACTTGGCTGTCATATCAGAGAGATTAATGTTTAGATTCCAACTGCAAAACTCATCAGCTGCCCCACCTTGGAAATTCTGTAACATTGCTAAATCTGCTTCTTCATCAAAAAAA
>NW_007736651.1:32296-59868 GCF_000696425.1 Galeopterus variegatus
AAAAAAACAGGCATCATAACAGTACTCTGTCCTGCTGATTAAATAAAATAATACATGGAAGGCACTCAGTACACTGCCTGAAACGTAGTCCATAACAAATGTTAGCTGCTACTACCATTTATTGTCTTATGGTCTCCAACTGTCAGGCATGCCTATTTCTTTTCTTAATAGATTGTAGGCTCTTTGAGAGCAGGAACAATATCAAGTATCTTCCTTCCTGCACCCACAATTAGTATAATGTAGGGTTTCACACAACCTGCACTGTTGAAATTTTGCATAAGATAATCTTGTTATGGAAACTTGAATGTGCATTGTAGGAATTTTGCAGCATTCCTGGCATTAGAAGCCAGTCATTGCAAAATCTAAAATGTCTCCAGAAATTGGCAAATGTCTCTGGGGTGGGGGATCCAAACACCATTGGTTGAAAATCCCTAATATGTTGCTCTATATGTAGTTGATTAAAGAAACTCTGAAGAAATTGGGTTGAAGATTGATCATCATGAGAATCCGTAGTAGCCCAAACACTTTAAACCTGAAACAACAGTCCTTTCTAGGGATGTTTCTTGGTGGTTTCACTCCTTACCTATGGGAAAAAAAAGAAAAACTTAAGCACCATGGAAATATGGTGTTTTTTGATTCAGGGAGAATCTTTTAGGAATGAGTACAACATATATTTAAAAAATATTAAGTGCTAACCCCATAAGTATTAAGTCCTTTACCTTATTAACTCAAAATAATTCTCCCAACCATATGAAGAAGGTTTACGATGATTTTTAGAAAACTATGGCTTCAGCTGTTAGATAACCTGCCTAAGGTCACAAAAGTAATACATTTTCTAGTGAAAATTTACCTGTGGGCATCCTGACTCCAAACCCATCTGCATTTTTAATGCTTATTTACAGATCAGCACTAGTATTTCAAAACTGAGGGATTGGAAGGAAATACATTTATGTTTCTGTTGATATGTTTGCCATACTAAAAATAAAGATTAAAAAAAGCTTTTAGAAGAAATCTAATAACAGAGCTCAGGTCAAAGAATCAACAGTGAAAGAAGGCTACATCAATAATTCCTCTACATTTCTGTCATTTTTGAATCTTACAAGTATTAAAAAATGAGTTCAAAGATGACTTGATCTGAAGTACCATACCTAATCTTTCACATCACCCCACCTCCACATTCCTGCTCAAGACATACGCACACATGCACACATACACATACATAGTATATATCTTTATAGTATATAAACTCAGCATTCACACATATACATATTATATATTACATGCAAACAAAATATAGTATATAAACATAGAATTCCTGGAAGGAAATGTATGATAAAAAGAATTGAATGTGACTGCCATCTTGTTATCAAGAATAATAGGATTATTATTATAACAGGAATATAAGAATTAAAAATTAAAAGTTCAGGATTAGGTATGCTGAATATGAGCATTTTGAAGTTGCACGGTTAGTATTAGGCAATTCATTAATATTGAACTGAAATCTCTTTGCTTTTTCCCCCCCTTACAGACTCACTTAGTTTGATGAATTAAAATGGGATAATACAGGTAAAGTGAATAGCTCAAAATTCGGCATGCAGTAAACACACTAAACACTGTCTATTTCTATAATCAACTGTTATGATAGAAAGGGCTTTATATGAATGTTGTATCAAAGTTGATTATTGGGGCTTTGGTATTTCAGTTAAAAGCTAAAAATCCTAGAGCATGCTATACATTTTATTCATAAATTTAAATTTTATTTATTTATTTATTTATTTCTGACTGCAACCCTCGGCACAGTGTCGTCCACACTACACTCAGCCAGTGCGTGCACCAGCCATCCCTATATAGGATCTGAACCCGTGGCCTCGGTGCTACCAGTGCTGCACTCTCCCGAGTGAGCCACGGGGCCAGCGCAAGGCCCTACCTTTCAAATATTATAATGGAACTTCCCACACTCAACAGTTGCAGTGGGGATTAAGCATCAGTGACTTCCAGGGGCTGTTCAACCCACTACACACACACACACACACACACACACACACATACATACACACAGAAACTACACACACTATGCATGGACATAATTCATCGCAGGGGCTGGAAAACTTTTGACATATAAAGTTCAAATTACTACATTAAGACTTTCATTCTTCTTGGAACAATGGAGAGGATATAGGACCAAATACAGCAAAAGTCATTTTTTAAAATGTTTATAATGTGATGTGGTTTGGTGTGGTGATGAAAGGAGATCGATTTTGAAAGAAACTGGCAATGATATTAAAGTAATGACTTGTACTCATCCATAGAATCTTTATAAAAATTCTCATTCAGAGTGAGTCCTGTGCTTTTTTTTCTGCCTCTATCCTGAGTTAAAACTTAGCTCCTGGGTCTGCTGTCCAGAAGAACTTCTGGCTTCTTGATGTATCTCATGTTCCTGAAGTGTCACAACAATCAAGGATTAGGGTAAGAGTTTTTAAAGTTCCTAGTCCATTATATGTAATCAGCAATAATTTGGTCAATGAGTGATTGAGACTAAATAAGCAAATCAAATTGATATGTACTGTAAGTCTCTTATTCTGACTTTGATGTAGTAGGTGTTAAATTAAGTTTGGCCTAAAGGTTATGTCAGACATAGAACTGTAACCTACCTTGTTATGTAAACAGACTGTAACCTTCTCTTCTAACAAGTAGGTGGGTCTCATCAATTACAGGCAGCCGTCTGTTAAAACCATGTTCAAATAAGACAGATGCTAGGCTGTAACCAATCCAGCTGTTTCTGTACCTCACTTCTGTTTTCTGTACATCACTTTCCTTTTTCTCTCTGAAAATCTTAACCAACCATGCGGCAGCCGGGGAGTAGCTCTGCATCTTTTCTGGTTCTGGCAGCTGCCTGATTCACACATCATTCTTTCCTAACTCTGTTAAATTTAATTTGTTTTTTTTTCTTTTAACATAGGAATTTTTTGTGTGCTTTGGTACCATCCTATATTTGTATTTACAGAACATAAAATTGCAGCACTTCAAACTTATGATCATTTGCCCTGGCATTTTTTATACCCTTGCTACTTGAGGTGTGGCCTAGAGATCATTTGCATCATCATGGGGGTTGTTGAAGTACAGAATCTCAGGCCCCACCCCTACCAATTGAATAAGAATAGTCATACACACACACACACACACACACACACAAAACCCTCTAAATTTTCCAATGCGTGTTAACATAGAGAAGCATTGTGTTACATGGCACATTTAGTTGATGTCTTTTTGAAATTATGAAATAGAATAAGCCTAACCTTGATAAAATGTCACGTTATATCTTCCACTTAAGCTGCACAATTTATTTCTTGACATAGATATTTATGACTAATTTGCTGTGCTAGATCACACAAATTGGTAACCAAATGAGATTGTCTCTAAACCTACACATTGATGAAAGTGATGCTTAAAAACATAATAAAGATTTTTTGAAGAGATAACTTTACTATGGGTGTCATTTAGATAGCTTTAGTTTATGGGATTTATTTGCAGGAGAAGCATGATTCCTAAGCTAAATGAATTGTGGAGATCCACAGAGCTACCAGAGGTGTTGATTCTTATGTTTGTTCCTGTTTATGTATAACATTGATGTTATTCGAGGCACATCGGTTGATTTAGAAAATTTCGAGATTTGTTCTGTTGGCCTCATCATATTATCTTTTGATACTAATTGGTGTTAAACCCAGAAAAATTACCAGCTGCATCAGCAGTCGTGCACAAATATCTCCACTTGTGCTATTTCAAATCTGAAAGTCATCATAATAGTGCCTTCTTAAATTGAAGTTGCATATTATGCTACATGACTGTTTATAGCTTCTAGGGGAAACTAATCTTTATCAATCATTTAATTACGATGAATTTAAATGTCTATACTATTGACATTGTATTAAAATTAGAAACATTTAGAAGGAATTCTAGATGAAATATTAGCATCACTGTATCAGACTCTTATCGTGCAAAACTTGCCAATTCATCCTTCTACTGGACCAAATTAACTCATTCAACTAAGCCCTCTAAGGCTTGATGAAACAAAAATTCTTCTGATAATTAAATCCAAAGGGCATTTTTTTTACCTCATTCTTTCTTTTCAAAAATGAAACTAATAAGTTCTTTTAACCTGAATAAGTTTTTTCAACAAATACTTATTGAGCCCCTATATGAAGAATATTATTCTGATTTCCATGTGGAAAAAAACTAATTACAGAGAAACAGTCTCTTTCCTCTATAGATCACAGCAGAATGTGTATGTATATGCCTGTCTTTGTGACCATCACTGAAATGAAAGGCTGATTATTCCATCTTGTCATTTTTCATGTATTTCAAGCACTGGAGATGACTTTAAATAGGTAATACCAGTCATAGTAGTATGATGGTATGACATTATGCCAGTAAATTTGTTAAGCATTTCAATTTCACTATCTCATTGAATTTATTTATTTATTTATTTGTCTTTTTCGTGACCGGTAAGGGGATTACAACCCTTGGTGTGGTGTCGCCCGCACCGCGCTCAGCCAGCGAGTGCAACGGCCAGTCCTATATAGGATCCAAACCCGCAGCGGGAGCGTCGCTGCGTTCCCAGCGCCGCACTCTCCAGAGTGCGCCACGGGCCCGGCCCTCTCATTGAATTTATTAAAAATTCTATGAGTTAGATATGTGATATTCCCATTTTGCACATCAGAAAACTGAAGCTCAGTAAAGTTTTGCATATCTTGTTCAAGATCACAGAGCTAAGTAGTGGATCTAGACATGGTAGCCAGGCTTCAGGGTGTGTGGGTACTTCAAAAAGTTCATGGAAAAATAGAATGAAAAGATAATACAAATATTTCCATGAACTTTTTGAAGTCCCCTCATATGTGCGTATCAGCATTCATTGTAGACTTCTGACTCCATTGAATAACCATAAATAAACACCAAATAATGAGGCCTTCAAAAAAAACTAAGGAAAAGCTCCTCTTGAGAGCATCACCCTCAGACATAGCAGCACACAGCTACCATCAGGAGGGTAAAACAATGTATATTGACCTTCAGTGTTTCTCAACAGCACGAGGTCCCTATTTTTGCCTCCTTTGAAAAAGAGGATGAGTTTTAGCATAGGCAATACCCATCTACCAGTTCAAGCTACTGCCCTGTGACAGTACAAAAATTATTTTTCTCCAAAAGAATAGAAAATGAAAAGAAAGTTTGAGTGTGATTGTAAGGTCTTTCAGAGTACGAGCCCTTTCATGTCATTCTCCTCTCTTACTGCACCTTTCTTCCAGAGGATGCCTCTGAGTGTTACTCTGACTTGATGATTTTTCTTGGAAATAATAATATATCCTGGCAGACCAAAGATAGAGAGGTCTACGTGAAAGTAGCCAATGGTGCTGGACACATTTTTTTTTCATTATTGCACAGCCAAACTTTCAAAGGAGAAAATGGAAGGCAGGCAAACTTGCCCCCCTGAGCACTTTCAAAGTGACTAATGTATACTTTGTTTGGCAATCACATGGGTCCTGTTATAGCAGAAAAGTGACTATTTTTATTTAATTGGGTTAGAGTTGGATTCCCTATAGAGACACAAAAAATGGGAATCTAAATCATCATTTTGGAGGTAGTTTCAACGGAAAGAACGTTAATGCTGTAGGCTTGAAAAGGAGTCATCTTGGTTTCAAAGGAATTTTGGAGACTCCTCTATGGGTTCTGCATGGATGTCTCCCTTTCCTTTATTATTACCCTTTCCTTTATTGTTAACTAATACAGGGATTGCCAAATTTTTTTTCAATAGTAGTGATTTTTTTAAAAATTGTGGTATAATGAAGTTACACTTATTTTAAGGTTTCTTATTTGTGAGTAGTTTCTACAATTTTGCACAGCTTAACGTGTTATATATTTAGACATAATCATCACTGTCCACCTCCTACTTATAACACATTTGTAACTGGGAGGAACTAGTTCATTTAAACCAAATTAATCACACTGTGCTTGAATTAATATTTGTTAGCATGAATTACACTGATGGCTACTTCGCATTTTTACTTAGCCTCCCCTCCCTTTTTCTTTGCTATCATAAGCTCAGCTGCATTTCAAGGCAAGAAGAGAAAAGAAATAAAAAGAGAGAAAGAAAAAATTTGGGCTCAGAGATAAGTGTAGAAGATAATGACAGCCAAGACACAAATGCTGACAGTTTTCCTGGTGAAATAATGGACACTTTCCTTAAACAGACTCTTTATAAATTAACAAGTTTATTTAGCTTCCGAGTGCTAATGAAATGATCAAAACAGTACTGCAATTGATAAAACATAATACTTGGAAATAGCAAGGCCCATATTCTCTCCAGTTCTAACAGAGAACAGCTAATCCTAAAGGCCAACTAGGTGCTTGCAATTGTATCCAAATGCATTACAAGCTTAGGTACCACCCAGTGGTGCCCTGGAGTGGCTTGTACATGGTTCTTCTTAACTCTTAGTTTCAAGATGTCACCTCGTTGACTGGAAACTGGCCATAGTAGGAGTATTATACCAGGGGAATCGGTAAATGCTACAGATCAGGGCTTCTGTCCTCTCCACTCCCCCTGGAGAACTCCCTGTTGAGCATTCACCAGTACTGACATACAATCTGTATTCAGAAAATTGCAGTAAGTATTGCTGATATAATAATCATAGTAATATTTGTTATTCTTTCAATTATAGTCAAGTACCGCATAATGATGTTTTGGTCAACAATTGACCATATATACAACAGTGGTCAGATAAGATTATAATAGCTTTACCATACAGTAGGTGTGTAGTAAGCTATTCCATATGGATTTCTGTAAGTACACTCTGATATTTGCACAATGGCAGAAATCACCAGTGACGCATTCCCAGAATGTATTTTTGTCATTAAGCAACACATGACTTTTTTGCTATTTTAGATATAATCATCTGAGGATAAGTGACTTTCTACTGGTTTAAATAAAAAAATGTATAAAATTTTCTAGTTATGAAGTATCTGGTAATTTACTTAACCACACTGAAAATAGATCTCAATGAGGGGGATCTTTCATTAAGACTTGGAATTCAAGTAGGTATAGCCTCAGCACTTTTCTAACAAAATAGTAAGATTCATTTACAATTGTCTAGCTAAAATTTGTAATTAAACTTGCTTAAATAAGAGATTTAAGTTAACAGAAAATTTCTAAGGTCAGATAAAAACAATTTACCAAATATCAAAGAACTAGAATGTAGGCATCTTTTGATCTTTATTTTCCCCCAGGAAAATAGCATGTAACAATTTTATTCTAAAACGAAGCTTCTCAAGCCTCAGCTTGCAGAAAAATCACCAGAGAAGCCTGTGGGAAAAATGCAGATTATTGGCATCCCTTCCACTAATTTTCTATTCGTGAGGAAAGGTACAGAGACAGGAAGGGGAGGAGAAGAAAGAGGGAGGAAAAGGAAAGAGGAATGAATGGTTGAGAAGGAAGGATCAAAGGAGGGAGGGAAGTAGAAGGGAGGGAGAAAGCAAAGAGAGAAAAAATATTTTTTGGAAAAGCGTCTTGTTGACTTTTGAATGTCTTCTGATATTCTAATGTCACAACACTGATATTTATTTTTTCAGTCTTGACATTTGAAAAATAGATTGGAATTTATATTGATACCATTTAGGTAGATCTGTCTCTTAGGGTAAGTCACCTTACTGGAAATGGTGTCATAAGTTAAAATCATATTAAGTCAAACCTGATTTTCTCAAGGAAGCAATGATACATTCCAGAACCACATTCGAGGCCACATCATGAAATGAGAGAAAGCCCCATCTTTAGTCAACTGTAGGTTATTTTCCTATACAACATAAAGCTTTCTAAAGGGATGTAAATTGGCTAAGCTGTTCCACAGAGTCACCAATGACATACAGTTGCACTTGATAAGATACTGCATTCCATTGTACAGTGTAAAGCTATTATGCTCTCCATAAATCATGTGTCATTATTAATGCAACAAGACATAAATAAAGGAAAGTCACTGGTATCCTGGAAGTCAGAGGGACTCCAGTCCTTGAGGAAATTTGTCACAAGCATTTTTTTAGGTAACTATGAGATAAGAAGAATTTCCCATAGTTATTTTCACTTAAAAAATCTTTCTTGATCTCTTTTTTCTTATAATAAATTTTAACGGAGCAAGCTATCAGGATTAAAGATCAACTCTTTGGTCCTTCTGTTAAATGGTAAACAAATTCTTTTTGAATTTATCACCATTAGCAGATGTACACTATGTACATTGAATGGATATGTAGCTGCCTGGGATGTGCGCAAATGGACATGTATTTGCTCCATGGTTTTAAATCTTTGATTTTTTTTTAGGAGATTAAAATTTCAGGCTTGAATGGTGGTCAGATTTAAAAGCACTTTGGTCCAAATCTTGTCTCGGTTGTACAAAATAAAAAAAATCCTTCTTCTTTAAAGGACCACATTTAAAAATAAAATAATAGTGGATCCCAAATTTTATTAATGAATCATCTTTCAATGTATTACAATGTAAATGTATTATATGATCACAGATTAATGTAATTGATGTTACAGAAAGAAACAAATCGGAGTTATGTATTAGGCAGAATCCAGCCAGTATACAGAAACCATTCTAAGCATTTCATGCAGATAATTCAAAACACGAACTTGATGATATATGCAGTATAAAAGCTTATAAAGTCAAAAAGAGCATGGGGAAGCAACACAGAAAATAGCAAGGGAAGACACAGCTACCATCCCAAGGGCTGGAGAGACAGAGCAAAAGGCTCGTATCAGACCCCAGGGAGCTGTCCAGCAGCTGCATCGTGGGAGTTGCAACCACCCAGGAGAGCGGCCATTGCCAGTAAACATGCCAAGGCAGAGCAAGGAGGAAAGTGAGATCTTCAGTTCTGCCTCCTGCTTTGCAAAAGAGTGGGAAAGCATCTGGGAATTAAATAGTCAAAGAATAGCACAGACAACATATCTACATATATGTTGTTGTTTGAAGCTGTCCTCTTCAAAGATTCCACATTCATTCAAGTGATGATGTCATTGCACAGTATATTCTTAAGTGTGCACTTCTAGAGTTTTTACTACCCACAAAAAAAAAAAATAATCTGTCTTTTTAAGAGCCTATGAATCCATGAATAACATAAGTTCACTTATGTCCTGGCTTACTAGTATAATTACTGCACAGGATAACATGACTATAACTTGTCTGTGCTGTAAAATGTGAACAACCAGATGTTGATGACCAGGGATGAGATCTGTCCATGATAGAAAGTTTCAAGAACTCTCCCATTAGGGAAGTGAAAGATGATGTAGTTTTGACTGTATGTTTTATCTGAAAGCTCAAATTTTGTGATTGGCAAATAGAAATTCATAACATTGCGATTTTTAAACTACTAACCTTTAATAGGGTTTATAGCAGGATTTTAATTTAAGGCCAGTTAATAGTGGCATGGAGAGAGAGCTAAGATGTATTTAGTACCTGCTATGTGCTGAGCACTATATAGTTACTTTGCAAGCATTACCTTGCAATATTCCGAGACAGTTTATTATTTTCAACGTAACCAAATATCCATTCTCTCTTCTTTACAAATGCATACCAGAAGTATTTTGAACTGAACTCACTTACGGCTTTGTTTTATGTAACCTAACATCATTTGTCTTATTTTTCGCTCTTATTTTCACTTATTTATTTGTGTATTTTTGTGAGCAACTTTTAAACTTTATGAGAATAAGACAAGTTCAAACTAAATAAATGTCACTCCACTCAAAATATAATTGTGGATTATACACTAAATTGTGAACGTTTTGGGGACAGAGACTATCATAGTAACATTCATTCTTCCAACACCTAGTGCCAGAGAGAGAGAATGACTTTAAGATGTTTGTGTGTGTGTTTGTGTGTGCATGTACACACACACATGTGCATGTTTGTTATTTAATTTAGGCTCATTTGAATGTCTATGTCTAGTCATACTCAATGAAAACATTTCTGTAGTGGTAACCAATTTTTTTCTGTTTCTCAGTTGTTCTTGTAAATGTGTGTGCCTATTAAAAAAGAAAGTATCTCCTCACTTGCTTTTTTGTGTATCTTCTTCTAAGAATGAGGTTTCATTGACTTGAGTATTATATTTTCTCATTGTAACCCACTGTAATATCTTTAATTTAAAAAGATTCTTTTCCTAATTACTAAAATAGGGTTAACATTTAAAAAAAGCTTTCTTTGCACTTTTTTGTTTTGCTGTAACTTTTCTGTATTTCTATTGTGTCCTTCAGTCTAAAAGACAATACATAAAAGTAGTAAATAAAACAACCTTCTAGATACCACTGGGATGTTTCAGTCTGCAGAAGTCTGACAATTCTGACAATTACCCTCACATTGTTTTTAATAAAGTGTGATCTCTAATTTTAGAGTGATCTTCCTTTGTCTTAGAACAATAAGTTTGTAAGGAAATCAGCATGGTCTCTCAACAATTCTTGTCAGCAGAAATGTGTGTCGATGTTGCTAGCTACACTATAAATCGCTCACTGGGGACCTGAGCAAATGACGATGAGGTTTATTGCCTAAGAGTGTTAATGGTTATTTTCCATAACTTGGCTTGGGAACATGCTAAAAAACAAATAACTTCTGAAAGCTACTTTGCTTTGGTAATGTTGTGTTGTTGAGATCATACAGAGAAGCAGGCAGCTCTGCAGACTATGGAACAATGAGATAGCATATATCAAGCCGAGATGATACCTTGAGGTAATTCTCCTTTGCAAACTAAAAACATACTCAGTAATCAGCTACTGCTAATGTGTCTCCATGATAATATATTCTTGCCTTGAACACAGCAATATTTTTGTTCTGCTAACATATTCCTTCTAGCGCTTATGTCTCTATCTACCACTCAATTGTATATGCATGAGTTCATGTTTTCACATCGTGTGTTTTATTCACGCCCTTCTCTGCACTTGAAACACTTAATCCAACAGTGTGTTATTTATCTTTGCTGAGCATTACGTTCATGCAGGTACAAGCTTAGCCAAGAACTTCCTGAACACCACATAATTACAGGTCAACAAACCCACTGGCTCTGTATGCGTTTGACAAAATAACCATTTAATTCAAAGAGGAAAATGTCAATAAAGCAGCTTTTAAAAAATTTAATTGAATGTATGATTGACATTTCCACTGAGATTGGTCAAAATATCACTCAAACTTGAAGAGATTTTGGGAGACAAATATACTAAAATAGTCTGTCAATTTAGAAGAATACTTTTCAAACAATTGGCAGGTGAAGCTCCTCTTCCCAAATACCAAAAAAAGGGAAGAATCTCATAAATCTAAGTGATTGAGGTCTTAGTTTTGAACTTAGCAACCCCCTGCCTACTTATAAATTTGTGCAGGGACAGCCATTACAGTGGCATCTCGATGAGAGGGGGGAAATTCTAGTCCTCTTTCCTACATGTCATCTACATTGGTCTTGCCACTGGAAGCCAACCCAGGACACTGCAGTTTCAAAATGGAACATCTTAGTGACAGCTATGACACATGATGCTCACTTGCCTTTCCTTAAACCAGGAAGACCTCACAGCTATTTACTAACTCTTCCTCTCTTTTGACAGGCACTGCAATGGAAACTCATATCAATTCTTACTGCTCCTTGGATCTTACATCTTTTAAACCCCATGAAAGCAAAATTTCTGGAACAAAACCCCTGATATTTTATCACCAAAATTGGATGGAAGAGGAAGATAACTTTTCTATGTATGCAGTAATATTCTTATTCTCTTTAGTGTGGAATTAAATCTTTTGTAACCTTCTTAAACTTTTGTTACCTTTGTAATTTAAAATGACATGTTAAGTGCTAATGCAATTGATAGGGGTGAGCAACTGGTCAATGACCAGACTGATCAGACTACATAATGTAGCTGAAATTGCTAAAATATGCAGGCCCATTGTAATTTTGACAGGAAACAGTTTTCTGCAGGGCTTTATATCTCCCTGGTTGATATTAAAAGCCAGGAATGTTGTAAGTACCACATTTCTTTGGAGGAAGGTTGGGAGACCTCAGCAACCTGCATGTCATGTTAAAAAAAAAAAATCAAATTCTCAGTATCTTGAAATTTCACCTGTGTCTGTTTTGAATGGGAAATTTGACAGTAGAGTATAATACTGCAGTTAAAAAACCCTTATTCACTTTGCTCCCACAATGAAATTACAAATTAACATAGGTAAGGACCTGATTTTCCTGCTTAGACCTAGGTCCCCTAAGGCAAAATAAATTGAACATTTTGAGCAGATATTTAATGATGTAGTGATAGGCAATGGGAGTGGGGAGAGAGTGTGTGCATATTTAGTGTGGATCATTTAAGGAGCCAAGTTAACATTTATTTCAGTAACTTTACTGGAGCCCAGGAAGACTGTTAATGTTTAGCATGAACAATACACATCTGCCAGTATCTGCTTTCTAAAAGTAGTTTCTTTTTGACCACATTTAAAAAAATATTTCCATTAGGCGCCCCTCAGTTTTTGCCTTCTACGTATAGAACCAGGTTACTGTTAGCCTATGCTGCACTTTTGTACAAAAGAGAAAAAGGCACCACTTCTTCTGAGTACATTCAGCACCACACACTAGGGTTCATGGCAGGTCTGGCTATGTAATTTGCAAAGCCCAGAATACAATAAAAAATGGTGCGGCCCCTTGTTAAAAAAATTATTAAGAATTTCGAGATGGCGATAGTAGAGCATTAAACCAAGTGCAGGGTCCTTCTAAGTTAGGGCCCTGGCAACTGCACAGGCCATGAGCCCATGAAACTGATCCTGGCTCTTAGTTTGGTTAATGGAGAATAAGCCAGATTTTGAACCACACTTGCCCTGTCAGGACCAGATATCTTTGTTAAAAAAAATTATTAAGAATTTTGAGATGGCGATAGTAGAGCATTAAACCAAGTGCAGGTTCCTTCTAAGTTAGGGCCCTGGCAACTGCACAGGCCATGAGCCCATGAAACTGATCCTGGCTCTTGGTTTGGTTAATGGAGAATAAGCCAGATTTTGAACCACACTTGCCCTGTCAGGACCAGATATCCTTATTCAGAAACAGTGTAGGGCCTGTTTAACCAGGCTGGGATGGATTTCAGCATCACCAGTAATTATATAAATTAAGTGCATTTTAAAATGATATCAACTACAATTCACATTTTGGTTGCAGGGTTTTTCTAGATCTTCAGACTGTATTTCTGATCCTGCTCAGGATCTCAGATCACTCTTTGACATAGATTGGTCAGCAACAAATGAAACACTGAGTAACTTCTCTTGCTCATTCAGCTAAACACCCAGTCAAAACTATGAATGTATTATACATTTGTGATTGAATACATTTTATTACTAAATCATAAGTGTGGGAGGTGGTATAACTTAGTGGTTTACATTTGATGAAGTTAGATTTCAGTGTGAATCCAGACTACATCACTTCTTGGTTGGACAAGTTACTTTAATTAATGGGAAATTATTTTTTTTCATTTTGCAGGGACTTAATTTTTCCCATGTCTACAAAATGGGAAAAATTTCTGCAACAGAGGATTATTGTGAGATAATTCAGATATATCTCTATGATAGGTACTCAATAAATAATATATCTAATAATGGTAAAATAAAATCAGGTTATTTCTCTTAATGATGAAGAATTATATTAATTTCTATTAGCTTTGGTTAAGGAAGTTTCAAGTTATCACCAACTATGCTGTGCGAATCTCAAATAGAATCTCTAAACCAAATGAATAAAAACCTGTTATAAGTAGAGAAAAAGTTATGAAATCAAGCAGTGAGACGATATCAAACCTAAATACGTGCGCTTTCATGTAGGAGACCAATTATTTAAATAAACATCACTAAAGAAATTAAGAGATTTACCATGGATGAACAACATAAAGGTAAATAACCAGTACCCTATGGAGAGAAAGGAAAGAATTTAATCTGGAAAAGCTTCAGTGTTACCCAGTTAAAATATTTGCATTGTGCAAAATAATTTCCATAGCAATGAGATTTGGAGGTCTCAAAACAATTTAATTCTAACATTTTATCTCATTGCTTAATATATTTTGTCTTGCTGAGAGGCCAAAAATTCTTGTGATATTGAAAGATATAAATATCAATGGATAAATTTTTGCCAGAAAAGAATTTTAAGTATAGAAAAGTGGTTTATTGAATATAACATGGGATTTGGATCCAAACAAACTGTTCAAGTTCCTGCTCCCAACATTGAACATTATTTTTGAAACTTGGCAAGTCATTTAATGCCTCTGACCTTAGATTCTACATCCTTAAAATTAGGGTAATAATGCCCACTTTGTAAGAACTAAATTAAGAATGGAGTATAATGGATTTAAGTGGACTTCTAACATAGTCATTGCTCAATAAATGATAACTGTTGGCGTTTGTTCATAGTAAAAACAAAAGTTGAAAACATTCTTCATTTTTATGTTTTCACTTTATCTTCCCAAATACATTATTAGCTTTTTGTGGACTGCTGCCATATTAAAACTCTTTTCGTTTCTTCTAAAACACTCAGCACAACTTTAACCAGTTAACAGCCACCCAGTAAAGGAATGCTGGGAAAAGACATCACTCTATTCAACCGTGAAGCATTCTCTAGAGCAGGAGTTGAAAACCCAAATGCCTACAGAACAAGAGGGAAGATGGCCTGGATGTATCCTTGTGGAATATTAATTTGTGCTCTTTTCATTCAGATACACATTGTTTTCATATAAATCTCGCACAAATTTTCTCAATATCACCAAGATAAGCTGTTTTTCAAAATTCAGAGCGTTCTCAGTCTACTCTTTTGATTCAGATACACATTGTTTGCATATAAATCTCACACAAATTTTCTCAATATCACCAAGATAAGCTGTTTTTCAAAATTCAGAGCGTTCTCAGTCTTTCACTTTCCCACATTTAGTAGAATCATAGATTCAAGAATATTTTATATTAAGAATAAACAATCATATAAGTGTAATGATAACAAATACCTGACAGTCTATCCCAATGTCAGCAGACAATGTGGTAAATGAAAGAGCTCATGCCCCAACAAAAGGAGCAGTTACATGTCTGATAATTCTGGTAATAAATTCTGATAATAGTTCGAACTGTTTTCCTAATTAGCCCAGGTTCCTGGATTTCTACAACTACTAATGACTGGTTGAAATTCGTGAAAATGGTTGTGACTTAATGCATTCTTTAGAACTTTCCAGATCTCAAGGAACAAAGAATTATTCTTGCTTAATGCCTGCTAAATGGAGGTGTCTCAAAAAGATATATGACAAGATAAAGAAGACAGGAACACACATTAAGACCCATGGAGCAAGGTTTCCCCGAGGAATGGAATGCTGTTCTGGTTCAGAAAGAAAGGTATCTGCCAACATCTCCACCAACTGATTACCTCCTGAGCATTTGCTTTCTGAAGAAGGCATTCATTTCTTGTCATTACAATATTTTATTAACCCACCGACTCTCTCTCTCTGGTCTACTTTCCACATGCTTGTATACTACTGTTAAGGTTTCTGTACTCTGCTTTCTATCTTATACATGCTACTACACATTGACTTGCAGTAACTCATGAGTTCCACTTGTCTCATGCTTTTTACTGCTTACCCCTCAAATCAAGCTCCTCCACAGGGAGTCTTACTGAGCCTGTTAGTCACCATCCAGTTTATAGGTTGTTCTTCTTGGTAGAACTTTCAAGTCAGTCCACTGTGTAGCCTGTGAACCACCAGTTTGTGGGCAGATCCCTTTGAGGTCAGGTGCCCATTTTGGTCTAATCGGCTGTGGCCAAGGTTGTTGGAGTTACGTTGTCTGAAGCTCAGTGACTCCTTAGAGGGTCAAAGTCATGACAGAAACTCTGAGGAGCCTCAGAAGGAAATATTCTAGTATGTAGCATTTTGGGTGGTCTCCACCAGTAATAATGTTTCCCCTACCTCCTCAGCTTGATTATAGATTCCAGAAAATTCTCAGTGATTCAAGAATATTTTCATTTGAATAAAACAACATATTATTCAAAATTTAGTTGAGTAGTCCTATGTCTTCTGAATTTAGAGGGGTTCACAATGTCTGTTCTGCCTGGAAATGATTTATGCCTTTTGATAATAAAACTCTATTAAAAGTTGGTAAAGTTTTAAAATGGAATTGCAAATTTCCATATTGCTCTGCACAAAGCTCATATGCATAAAAGCTCACTGATGATGTGAAGTGGAACCGCTTGTGCAGTGTAATTCAGAATAGTGGGTTAGTAAAATATCAAATCAATTATTGGGAGAGATTTATATAAAGTGTCATTCCTAATAGGTAACTAAAGGATCTGTCTTGAATGCTTGATTTCTAATTAGCTATGAAGTTCTAGCACTAGTGAGTTATGGACAGATTCAAATAGGAGGGAATTCTTTGACATATAAAATGGAATTGTAACACGGATAATGCCCTTCAAGAAATCATTTCTTTATTTTGATCTGTATCTATAATTTTCTTTTCTCCACAAAGTGAAGTAGAGTTCAGGTTTCTGAACAAATATTAACATTTAATTCTGAAATGTTAGTATAATGTTTATAATTGTGAAATCATCTTATTTCTTATTCAAATCTAAAGTTAAAATACTCTATTGATAAGGAAATCCATTTTCTCTTTCAGAGGCTGGTCAGTTGCTTCTTATTCATTTACACCCTGCACACACACATGTATCATGAGAAGTGGAGAATTGAAATGTTCTAATTACAAATGAATAAGTATTACCAAAAATAATTTGTTTTCCACTCATGTTTTACTTTAGTAAGATTCCAAATTATCCATGATGCTTTTTAACTGTACTAAAAACCTACAGTTAAAAATTTGAACAAAAGAACATCAATAGGAGATTTCTATGTGATATGTTACTTAAACCAATATTAATAAACAGAGTACTGTTGTTTTATATCCTTTTCTTCTGCTTTACTTTGATTTTCAGTCAGTTTCAACATGTAGTAAAATAAAAATAACCTATTTTAAAAAAACTCAGACTACTAATAGAACATCCATTTTTAATTTTTTTTTTTTACTGTTGTAAGACCTAAAACTATGCAATTTTTAGAAGAAAACAGAGGAAAAAAAAAAACTCAGACTACTAATAGAACATCCATTTTTAATTTTTTTTTTTTTACTGTTGTAAGACCTAAAACTATGCAATTTTTAGAAGAAAACAGAGGAAAAAATCTTCACAACACTGAATTTGGCCATTATTTCTTGGATATGATGCCAAAGGCACAGGCAACAAAAGGAAAAATAGACAAATTGGATTTCATAAAAATTAAAAAGTTTTGTGCATCAAAAAACACTACCAACACAGTAGAAGCCAAAGCACAGAATGAGAGAACATATTTGCAAATTATATATCTGACAAGGGATTAATATTCAGAATATACAGAGTACTTCTAAAGCTCAACAACAAAAAACTAGCAACCTAATTCAAACATGGGCAACAGACAAATAGATATTTCTCCAAAAACAATATTCAAATGATTAATGAGAGCACGAAAAGATAATCAATGTCACTAATCATTAGGTAAATGCAATTAAAGCTACAAAAGAGTTATCAACTCCCACCCGTAAAGATAGACACACTTAAAAAAAACAAAACAAAACAAAACAAAAAAAAACCAGAAAATGAAAGAGTTGACAAGGATGCAGAGAAATTGGAACATTTGTGCATTGTTGGTGGGAATGTAAATGGTACAGCCACCACGGAAAACAGTATGGCATTTCCTCAGAACATTAAAAACTTTATTATAATATGATCCAGCAATTGCACTTCTGAATACATGTGGAAAATAATTGAAATTAGGGTCTCAAAAGGATATTTGTACACCCATATTCATAGCAGCATTATTCACAATAGCTAAAATGTGAAAGCTGATAGATAAATGAATAAGCAAAATATACATACTAGGGAATATTGTTCAGCCTAAAAAAGGAAAGAAATTCTGACACATGCTACAAGTGTACCTTAAAAAGGAAAGAAATTCATTTTATATTATATTTATATAACATTATATAACTAATTAATAATATTTTTATTATTATAACTAACTATATAACTAATTAATTGTTATAACTAATTCATAATTAATAATAATAATTTTATTATTATTATTTATCTAATAATAATATTAGATAATTAATATTATATTCTGTATTATAATGTAGCCTTAAAAAAGGAAAGAAATTCCAACATGTGATACATGGCTGAACCTTGAAGACATTATTCTGAGTGAAATAAACCAATCACAAAGAACAAATAATGTATAATTCCACTTAAATGATGCATGTATAGTAGTCAGACTCATGCAGCAGAAAGCAGAATTGTGGTTAACAGGGACTGGAGGAAGGAGGAAATGAGGAGCTATTGTTTATCAGGTGCAGGTTTTCAGTTTGCAAGATGAGAAGAGTTCTGGAGACGGAGGGTGGTGATGGTTACACAACAATATAAATGTAGTTGATACCACTGCAGTATTAAAAATGGTTAAGATGGTAAATTTTATGTTATGTGTATTTTTCCACATTAAAAAATGAAACAAAGGTATACATTTTATTTAATTTTCATTTCCTTAATTTTGAGGCTCAAAATCTTTTCATGTATTTGTCAGCTATTTTTATTTCCTTTTCTATAAACTGCCTGCTTATATCATTTGCCTATTAAAAAAAAAAACCAAGTAGAGTATTTCTTATTGATTTGAATAAAGTGTCCTTACACATTAAAAAAAAAAAATCCTTTATCTGGTGAGTCAGGGTAACACACCAGTGATTCGAGGGAAGAAACACTGTTGAGGCTGGACAATACCAATTAGTGGTAGACTTACTTTTTTAGTGGACTGTATCTTTGTACCCCTAATTTTGGTCATATAAACCTACAATTTGTATTTTATTTAGATCATGTTGTGATTTCAAAATGACCTTCCAAAATTAAAGATTCCATATCTTTGGAAATTGAAGTCCAAGTAAGGCTTCTAAAGTTCTATTTTATATCAATTACATTTGTTATGGTGTGTCTGGCTTGTATTCTGGGAGAATTTTTGTTTCTAAAAGGTGTTATAAAAATAAAGGAGTTGATTTATAAAAAATGCAATGCATATTTTATTATTTTTGTTCTCATAATGCTTATTTTGCCTTGATTCCTAAGTGAGTAATATATTGGGATTAATTTTTCACATACACCATTTTGATTTTAATTTGTTGAACAGCATTATCCATAAATAGTAAAGTGAATAATTGCATCTTAGAAAGCTGATTCTAAAATGCATCTAATTTCCAGCATGGCTTAGTGCTTATCATCCAGAATATTTGACCCATCTGGAAACAATATATTATGATAGATAACAAAGTATTTTAGAAAACATTAAACTATCTTCACTAAACACATTTTAAATTAACACATTTAAATCCTCACAATTTAAATGAAATTTTAGTTGCTGTTAATTAAAATATGAAGAACCAGTTGTGATGGTGTTGCAAAAAACTGATGTTTGCAAATAATTTCAGAACATCAAAATGCACCAAAAGCTTTTGCTTCATTTATAGATTTTTAATAGCCAATTGCTATTTAATATTCAGGAGTGAGAGATGGCTACTTTAAAGAGTTTCTTTCCACTTCAAAGGAAGCCCTGTGGGAGTCCACATCATTCCTTATATGGAGGTTGAAAAATAAATTATGTATATACAACTCAATATTGTATATATAATTATATAAGAGTATGGGTAAGAAGAGTCAGAAAACCCAAAGATTATTCTCAGTCCTACCTCTGACTCAATGTAAGAACACGGCCAACATTCTTAGCCTTTTCTGGCTTTTTTTCTTCTTCGTGAAAAGTGGTTACACCCACTTATGGATTTACTGTAAAGCTTATGAGTTTAAGTTTCAGGGACCCTCACTTACGCAGGTTACTTCCAGAACTCTGGGGAACCCAAATACTTATTTTAATATTTTAGTATTCTTTTTCTTAAGAAAGCATCCCCACCCCTTCCAGATATGCTCTCCTGGTTTCATAAAACTTGGATTCACCACTGGTTAGAATACATTCTCTAAGATTTTCTCCAATTTTGCAATTCAGTGCTTCCATATGAATGCTCAATAATCGTTTACATACAGTTAGTTACAACTATTGTTACCCATAGTATTTTCTCTTATGTTTCTGCTTTTTTAAAATAATACTATATAGCTATTATGAAGATTGGTTTTCACTAGGATGTTGTAAAACCCTGGAGATCTATTGTATTAGTCAAGATTCACCAGAGAAACAGAACCAATAGGTTCTGTTCAAGGGCGGGAGAAGATGAGATCAGATGTCCCAGCTCAAGCAGTGAGACAGGAAAGTGGGCAGACTCCTCTTTCCTCTGCTTTTTGGGCAATTTAAGCCCTCAATGGATTGGATGATGCTCACCCACACTGCAGAGGGCTACAAAATCAAATGCTAATCTCATACGGAAACACCCTCACAAACACAGCCAGAAACAATGTTTAACCTGGGCATCCCCTGGTCCACCCAAGTTGATAAATAAAATTAACCATTGCATCTGTCTTATCTTTAATCCTTCCATTCTCTGACTCTCAAACTGTGATCCCAACATCAGATGCATCAGAATTGCCAGGAGTTTTTTGTTTGTTTTTGAATATAGATTCTTAGGACTACGACCCAGATTTACTGAGTAAGGAAAGGGGGAAGGGGTTGCAGATACAAGAAATCTACATTTTGAATAAGTCCTCCAGATGCTTTTTGCATCCACTAGTCTTTAAAAGCCACCTATTTATTTGCATGCTCTGGAAGGTGCATGTGAGTGTGTTTCCTAGAGATTAGGATCAGATGGCAAGAATAAGAATGTAAGAATAGCTACATGTACATGAAAATTTGTGACCTACTCTCCAAATGAATAAAAAAGGAAGACATTATTATATTATATTGTATTGTATTGCATCATATTACATCCTATTGCCCAGTTTATACTCTTATATCACTTCCCCCACCCCACAACCCACATACACTTTTCTCTGCCTTTATAACTGGACTAAAGAAAGGAGAGACAAAAGCTGGAAAGGAAAGCTGCTCTACCTTTCCTCGTCAGACTTCTTGCTTGGAGGTTCAGAACTCATGACATGAGGGGAGGTGTTTGGGGGAGATTAAAAGAAGATACAGGCAGAGAGAGTTGGTCTCACCCCTCCATTGACACTCTGGGTAGAATCTCTGTGAAGGCCTCCTTACATTACAAGTGGCCATCCCACCAAAGTTAGGAGGGCAGAGCAGCATAGACCCACAGAGAGAAAAGATTTGGTTTGTCTCCGATCCCTTCTGAATTGCACGTGGGAGAGCCTGCACCTGCCATGAGGCCTGTGATGAAACTCAAGATCAGCTACAGCAAGGAAGACATGTGCCCCACATGGGCCAGGAAACACATGGAACAACCAGGAGAAGCTCCAAGGGCTCTGATACATTTTGACAGTGAAAGAAGTGGTGAATTCAGAATGTGTGGTAGTTAGACCAGTCCCACTTCCTCACAGGCTCCCTGTCTCCTGGATGCTCCTGAGAAGCAGCCATAGAACATGGCTTGGAAGCATAATTTTCACTGTGAGAAGTCATCAGCACTAAAATAGAAAAACAAAGATCTATTTGCAGAATCTTTTCACAACTCTGCAACATAGAGATTTAGTATTTAGTATTTAGCTAGTATTTTAGTATGACAGTTTGCTTGAATAAGTGTGTCTGGCAGATAGGGAATCAAAAAGGAAAAACAAACACGAGGACAATTATTTGCAAATGGCCTCAATTGTTCTGCCGTGTCCCAATTTTATTATCAGCAGCTGGGATTCCATGCAGGATTTTGGAGGACATAATCACACATGCATGTGATTACCTAAGGTATGAGCAAGTGTCAGCGTGTGTGTGTGTGTGTGTGTGTGTGTGTGTGTGTGTGTGTGTGTGTGTCACAAGGAAAGCGAACTTCATTTGGTCTGGTGTATCTGTTGCTCAGTGGAAATGTTATGCTGCCCCAGCAGTTCAGATCGTTTACCTCTTATTCAGTAGCTATGCATTTTACTGTGGATTTAAAAACGTAGACTCACCTCAAGGATTCTTTGGAAATGAAAGTTCCTACACCTAGTTGATTTGTGCTTTTTATTTTCAAGTACCAGAAAGTCCAACATGGTTGAAGGCAGAGTATAAATAAATATTAGTAAAGAGTATAAATGAGTAACTTTTGTTTGGAGGGGAAAATTTTTAAAGTAACTTTTGTGAAAAACATGTTTGTTTCCATAGTAGCATTATTTGCAATAGCCAAAAGGTGGAAACAATATACATGCCCATCAACGGATGACTGGACAAACAAAAGGTGGTACATACATACAATATTATTTAGCTATAAAAAAGGAATTAAGTTTGATACATGCTACAAAAATGGATGTGCTTTGAAAACATGCCAAGTGGAAGAAGCCAGATACAAAAGAGGACATATTTTATGGTTCCATTTACATGAAATATCCAGAATAAGCAAATCCAGAGAGTCAGAAAGCAGATTAGTGGTTGCCAAGGGCTGGGGTGGGGGAGTTTGCTTAATGGGCACAGAGACTCTGTTGGGGTGATGAAAAGTTTTGGGAGTGGATAGTGGTGATAGCTGTACAACACTGTAAACGTACTTAATTTCCCTGAATTGCAGATTTTAAAATGGTTAAAAGGATAAACTGTGTTTTGTATATTTACCACAAGAAAACAATGACTGGAAGGCTACACAACAAAACATTTACTTATTGACTTTTGAGTGGCAAAATTATAAAGATCATGCCTTCCTTCTTTATTCTGTTACAAATTGTAAACTGAAAATATATTATTAATTATGTTGGGCAATGCATATAACTGGCTTTAGTTTATAAAATAATACAGTAGCAATCAATCCATCTGGCTTTATTACGCTGCAGAGCATCTGATGTGAGAGCCTCTAAACCACCAGGTGATGAACAAAACCTTGGCTAGGGGTGTTATGTGCACCTGGACGACATCACCGCCCCAGTCGGTGTGCAGTTACCATCCTGGGGAAATGACCCCCCTTTAGACTTCATCCCAGTCTGTTCTGCTGCTGGGTACATGACAGGGCACAATACAGGGCTCTGGAAATCCCTACTGACTGCCTGAAGCCTTCACCATGCCATTACCTCTGACCAAATGCTCAATATTTGCTCTGGGCTGTTGAGTTTGCAAAGCATTTGTTGTGTATTCTCACACCCATCTCCTGAGACAGGCAGGACTTTCCATTTGACAGACGTGAACACCAGCGGTCAGAGAGACTCGATAACTTGCCCTAGGACAGGGAGTTGAGCAGTGACAGACCCCAAGTCTTCTGACCCCAATGCCTGTGCTCCCCTGGCCACACCTCTTCTGCTGTTGTCATCACGGTGGACTATCTGAGGAAACTTGGATGAGCTTCCTCGAAGAACTGGCGCTTAGCAGAAACTTCTGGCCATTATCATATGACTGATTGTCATGCACAAGTGCTGTAAGAACTGGCACTAAGAGCCTTCTTCCCAAACCTGCTTACTAGCTTCTGCCTCATGAAATTCTTAGTCCCAAAAGACAAGTTCCCAGGAGCCTGGCAAAGGCTCCGGCTGCCCCATCCCCTTCGTCAGCCTTGTCCACACTCTTGCCTTCCTGTCAGAGATCTAGGCAGCCCCAGACTACCCAGAGGTCCAGCTCCCAGTTGTTCACTTGAGCTTGTCCAGCACCCAAAAAACCTGTGGGAAACGCTCTCTGTCCAGGATGCGTCCATAAGGCAAGGTGAGGTAGAAGCTCTGCTTCCTACTGCACTGCTGGGTACAAACAGCCCACAATGCTCCTCGGTTCTGTCAGGGGCATCACCGCCAGCCCCAGAAGGTGCCGGACTCATTCATGTACTGGATGCCCACAAGGCTCTGGAAAAAATAGCTCATTCAACACAGCATGGCCAGGATGAAGCCAGCTTTCCTGCTCATGAGGCCCAGGGAGTTGAGATCATGAGTCCCTGGTGGCAGGGCCACCACTGTCAGGGCATTCTGTGCAGCCTTCAGCTGAGACTATCTGGAATTTCTCAGTCTCTGTGCCTGGTGGTTTCTCCTTCTAGGTGGGCAACTTGCTCCCCACCCACCTCTTGGCATCCTCCTGCTCATTGCAGCACCAAAGCCGGTGGAGAAGCCTCCCCCCACCCCACCTCCAGCTGGCCCCTGCAACCTCGGAGAAGGGCAGCCATGGCCCTGTCTCCTGTTGCCCCACGTTGAAAAGAATTTTTTAAGAAAAACAGGAAGGAAAATCCAGACAAGTGTTTTGAGTGCACGAGTTCTAAATATCAAAAAGAACTGGTGGGAAAATATAAAATTCAAATGATCAAGTCAATTTCCATTAATTAGTTATCATGAGTGTTCATGCTCCTGGAATCTTCATTTTAATAGAGCTCATCCAATAACATTAGTCTTTATGGCCACATTAAAAGACAAGATGGATCTATTAATATGAGGCCTGGCACTGACCACCATAACTAGGGTCTTTATGAGCATAGCTTTCTTTTTAACCAGTATTTATATTTTTATCTTGGAACTGGTGGTGTTCCTGTGGAACATACTGAGTGATCAACAAAAAGAAATAGGAAGAGTATTTTGAAGCCAGGGCATCCATTTATATAAACTATTTATAAACAAGTTGTTGAAACATGTAACCCTTTCTTTCAACTTGGTTTTCTGTATGTCAGTGTTAACATTTACCCATATTTTGTTAACAAATGTTTTGTTTCATGAAGTTACAGAGAAATGCACACAAAATGGCAAGTGCCATTATCATTGATTCTCTTAAATGGAAGCTTTGAGATTTGAAGACATTTTATCAAGATGTCTATCAGAAGGGAAAATGAGCCTTAGGACAGAGGCCAAACTGGTTTATAGAATTACTTGAAGGAATCATCTTGGGAAGTTAGTTCTAAGAGAAAAACTTTCTGTTGCTAAAGGGCTATTCATTATCTCTAAGGTTGGTGGATTAGTTAGTTGTTATTGTCTTTGACAACATGTGAAAAATAAGCTCAAAATTAAGTGATCAATTCAGGTAGTAAAGAGGTAGTTTTGATATACAAGGTGCTCAGTTTCCCTGGGCTCAGGTTAAGGTACATGCCTCTGGGTTACAAGCCACTTCCCCAAGGTTTCAGGCCCCTCCTATTGGTTCTCCCCTAGAGGAAAGCTACTGTTGCAAGTTAGACCTATTTTCTGCACCAACATGGGGAAAATGAGACTATAGGGGGGCTGGCTTATGCAAATCCAGTGGCTGGGCATGCTCAATAGAGAGCACAGAATATTCTTGCATATGCCTGGTGCATGTGGTAGGGTCTGACCAATGAACATGCTCCAGAAAGAGACCAACTGAGCATGTGCAAGACTAAATGTTACATAACTAAGAGCCACCTCCTTAACTGAACAGTTATTAGATAGAGAAACTATAAAAGCCAATCCCAGCCAAAGTCACCGTCGTTGCTCACTTTCCTGGAAGCAACCCACTCTTCACTGGCTGAGGTGTGTTTGCCTTACTTTGTGTTGAACTTACTTTCAGCAAGCAGCTGCTAATTCTCTTGAGCCAGCCTGCACTTCATACTGACCTTTAAGTATGTTTTTCTTGCTTTTGTGTTAGATTTGTTGTGGGCCCTGCTCAGTCTCTGGAACTATGCTGCATTCTCTCTGTGGAACCTGTATTTCTTCTCTGTTTTATTAAACCTGTTGCTACTTTGTCCTGTGACTCTGCCCTTGAACTCTTTCCTGTGGTGGAGTCAAGAACCTGATAAGAGGACGGGGTGGGTTGAGGCCGACTATTGGGCCTCTGGGAGCCTACCTCCAACACCAGTTTCACATTGTGGCATTGTTGAGCTCTGTCAGGACACCTGGGGCTCTTTTAGCATGCTGGGGTGCTTATCACAAACACATTCCCACTACCCAGGATCTACTTTAGTCTACATGCCAGTGGTTCCAAGGGCTGATGCTGGTTATACAGCAAAAGATGGTGCAGCTTCTACAAGAGATTCTTATTCCTTTAATTTTATTTTGAGCAACAGTGTAATTCTTAAAATTTTGAGGGGTGGTAACAATCAATCTCATTGAACAAATCACTTCCAAATTATACCATGCTTTAACCAATTCCCCCAGAACTCAATGTCTGTCAGACTTTTCACACTATACCTGCTCCCAGGGATCCTAATTACTTTGTTGCTTATTCTAACCAACATTTTTTATCACATTTTTTTTCCAAATGTTGTATCAATATTATCACCAAATGTTTACTGAGCACTGCATGACACTTCAAAGACAGGTATCATCCTTACTGACCAACACTATTTTTCTTAATGAAGCAAATAACTTGCCATTAGATCAATATGACTGCACGAATCATGGTGAGAGAAAATACTACTAATGATTGAACCTTCTAGGTTACATCTGTTATGCTACTGTCTGCTCACTTCCTGTATATTGAAAAGTAGCATATTTTACTTAGTACTGATTTTTCTCCATGTCTGAGAAAGTACTAAACTCTCCAAGAGAAGAACAAAGTAACATAGCTACATATTTCTATAGAAACAGGAAAACAAACTATAGTGAGAACTATTCATTTGGATATTTGTTAAATGGCTAAGGAGTATATTTGGTGCTGTGATAGCTATTAAATGCATTTTAAATCCATAATAATTGAGCATAGTAGCAAAGCAATCATTATAAATAGTGAAACAAACAAACTAAAAAAAAAAATACTATCCATTAATTTTTGTGGCTTTTTCTAGTTCCAGAAAATTCTTCCCTACTGTGATAATGGTATGAAACATCAATGTAAGCCATAAAATATGAAGCAATTTTCAAAATATTTTCATAATTATTTTATTACCCACACTCTCATCTTCAAAATACAGTTAATACTATAGTTGAATTAATAAACTGGACCTTCTGAGAAAGAGACTATACTTTGTTTCATACAATAATCCTTTTGGTAACATTTATTGTGGACTCATTGTGAGCAAGGCTCTTTGACAAGATTTAAAGATACCAAGATTAATAAAACATGTGTCTTATACTATGAACTAATGACAGAGAAAAAAAAAACCATTAATAGAGATGTGTATGAGGAACTATGAGAGCCCTATAGAGGAAGAGCGACCTAGTGTTACTGGGGAGGGAACCAAGAAAAAATATCAGGCTTCCCCTGCCCCAGTTGCAGGTAACAAATGCAGTGCAATCATCTAAAGCTCAAAAGGGTAGAAATAGATCTGGTGAAACAAATCCCAGAAAGGATATCATCAGGATGTGGATTCTTCATTTCCATTATGCTAATATGTTTTTTTTTCTGGGTGGACTTCCCATCAGTCAGGCCTGCTCTGAATGGTAGCTTAGGGCAGCTTCAGACTTGAAGTCTTAACTGTAAAAATTGAGAGAAAAGACACCTTTTTTTCCCCAATTCTTCTGGCGAATGTCTTGTGTTTTCATGTCATTTGACTGTTGTTTATCACAGGCCTATCCATGGAACAATCGCT
>NW_007736651.1:60063-61912 GCF_000696425.1 Galeopterus variegatus
TCATAATTATTTTATTACCCACACTCTCATCTTCAAAATACAGTTAATACTATAGTTGAATGAATAAACTGGACCTTCTGAGAAAGAGACTATACTTTGTTTCATACAATAATCCTTTTGGTAACATCTATTGTGGACTCATTGTGAGCAAGTCTCTTTGACAAGTTTTAAAGATACCAAGATTAATAAAACATGTGTCTTATTTCAAGAGACTATGAACTAATGACAGAGAAAAAAAAAAAACATGAATAGAGATGTGTATGAGGAACTATGAGAGCCCTATAGAGGAAGAGCGACCTAGTGTTACTGGGGAGGGAACCAAGAAAAAATATCAGGCTTCCCCTGCCCCAGTTGCAGGTAACAAATGCAGTGCAATCATCTAAAGCTCAAAAGGGTAGAAGTAGATCTGGTGAAACAAATCCCAGAAAGGATATCATCAGGATGTGGATTCTTCATTTCCATTATGCTAATATGTTTTTTTTTCTGGGTGGACTTCCCATCAGTCAGGCCTGCTCTGAATGGTAGCTTAGGGCAGCTTCAGACTTGAAGTCTTAACTGTAAAAATTGAGAGAAAAGACACCTTTTTTTCCCCAATTCTTCTGGCGAATGTCTTGTGTTTTCGTGTCATTTGACTGTTGTTTATCACAGGCCTATCCATGGAACAATCGCTCTAGACGAGGGGATCGAGTGCAGTGAATGATCATACCTATGTGCAATGCTCACCTCTGATTGTGGAAGAGCAGACTGAGAGTGGGTGAAGGAGGGGTGTTTCCCAAAGAAAGGAGGGCAGAACAGGTGACGACAAGCAGGTAAAACAATAGATGTTCACTATAGGACCCTTTCTATCTCCCTAGGAGGTAATCTTCTTCCCTCCCTGCCTCCTGTCCTTCCTTCCTTCCTTCCATCCATCCTTTCCTCCCATATCCCTATTTTGAACATGCTGTTTACCAGGCCTAATGCTTGGCACTGGAGGTGAGTATAATCTTTATTTTCATTAAATCAATTCAAGAAAAACTTTCAGACAAAACATTACGATAGTTTTCAAATGTCTTCCTTAGCCAAAAATATGACTCTTTCTCTCTAAAACATACCTTTCTTTCTTCTCCCTTTCTCTCTGACCCTTTCTCTTTGAGTGAGTGGAATTTAAAAACAAAGGGTAGACATTACATACATATACAAAATTTCCTCTGTTGTATCCTGAAAAAGGGATTGATTTTCCAATGTGGTATCTGGAAAACAATGACTTCTGTGATTTAATTTATGGCATGGTCCTATCAGTTTTGTGGTAGAAGAAAATCTTTGAATTTAGTATGCAGAGTTCTCTGTCTGGTACAACTGAATAGACTCATACTGAGACCTGCCTGTATTCCAGTCAGGGCAACTGAGTCCACAGATCTGCACTCCATCGTCTCCTGGGCTGGCAGTTAAGTCTCTTTCTGATGCATCAATATAATTGAGAATTAACATTATGAGAACTCAAGGCATGCTGGCTAACCTAAAAGATTTAGGATTTGTCTACGTTTGTCTCCTACATGATGGAAACAATTTTATAGCACACCCAAGTACCCTAAAATATTGACAACCTAGCAATATCTTACACTTAAAATTCTTCAGCTTGNCCCAAGTACCCTAAAATATTGACAACCTAGCAATATCTTACACTTAAAATTCTTCAGCTTGTTCTTGGATATTTTGAACAAGGGCATTAGATCATTCTTGGTATTTACGGCTATGTCTGGGAAGAAAACAAGTTGTTCAAAATGGGTTTGCACATCTGTTATCTAACAGAAAAACTGTTTTTGTCTCACAAAATATTCTACCATAATAATGCATAGTTGTTCATTGTTTT
>NW_007736652.1:0-503 GCF_000696425.1 Galeopterus variegatus
TTGGAGGGAGCTAAAGGTGAATGAATCAATTCACGCACATACATACACACACACACACACAGACACACTCTCACACACACACAAAAAAACAAACAAACAACAACAACAACAACAACAAAATAAACAAAAAAAGCGGTGGGTGGGGGGAGAGGAAGATATAATAACCACAATTTTTTTTTGAAGTTCTTACAACAAGAAAATGGAGGGGACACACCTGNAAATTTAAGACCAGAAACTATAAAATTATTAATGGAAAACATAGGGGAAACACTTTAGGAAGTAAGTCTGGGCAAAGACTTTATGAGACTTCAAAAGCACAGGCAACAAAAGAAAATATAAACAAATGGAATTATATCAAATGAAAAAGTAAACAAGTAACTAGACTAAAAAATGGGCAAAGGAGCTGAACAGGCATTTCTCAAAGGAAGATACACAATTGGCCAACAGACACATGAAAAAATGCTCACCATCACTAAGCATCAAGGAAATGCAAATCAAAACCA
>NW_007736652.1:1592-3676 GCF_000696425.1 Galeopterus variegatus
AAAAGAAAAGAAAATTCAAGAATGTAGCAGACAATCTTAAGCACACAAACATTGAAATCATGGGTGTTCCAGAAGGGGAGGAGAAAGGAAAAGGCATTAAAAATATATTCAATGAAATAATAGTGGAAAACTTCACAGGTATAGGGTGAGACATGGACATTCATATCCAGGAGGCTTCAAGATCACCAAGCAGCTTCAATCCAAATAGGTCCTCTCTGAGACAGATTACAGATAAACTGGCAAAACTCAAAGACAAGGACAGAGTCTTAAAAATGGCAAGAGAAAAACATCAAGTCACCTGTAATGCAGTGCCCATCAGACTAACAGCAGATTTCTCAACAGAAACTCTACAGACCAAAAGAGAATGGGATGATGTCTACAAAGTACTTAAAAAAAATTCCCAGCCAAGAAGAATCCTACATCCAGCAAGGTTATCTTCAGAAATCAGGGAGAAGTAGTACATTTCCCAGATAAACAAAAACTGAAGAAGTCCACCACCACAAAGCCAGCCCTACAAAAAATCCTCAGGGTAGTCCTCCATTTGAAATCTGAAAAATGATGATCAGTACAATTAATACACAAGAAAGAACACAACTCATTAGTAGAACTAAAATTCAAATGAAAAAGAGAAAGAATATCTTACTACATTTAAAAAATCAACAAACACCAAAGACAAACAATAAAGGGGGGATAAAGGAACAAAAGATATTTAAAACATCCAAGTGAAAATTGATAAAATGCCAAGATTAAGACAATAACTTTCATAACAACCATAAATATAAATAGATTAAATTTCCCATTCAAAAGACACAGGCTAACTGACTGGATTATAAAGCAAGACCCAAGTATATGCTATCTTCAAGAGACTCACCTCAACTGCAAAGGCAAATGCAGACTAATGGTGAAAAGATGGAAAAACTATACCATGCAAATGGAATTCAAAACTTAGCAGGAGTAGCTGTTTCTGTATCAGATAATAAACTTTCATGCAAAAAACATAAAAAGAGATAAAGAAGGCCATTATATAATGATGAAGGGATCTATCCAGCAAGAAGACATAACAATCATAAATATATATGCACCCAACACTGAGGGGCCCAGATATATAAAGCAAATGCTCTAGACCTAAAAAAGAGATAGACTCCAATATGATAATAGTTGGGGATCTGAAAACCCCTCTCTCAGCTTTGGACATATAATCTGGATAATAAACAAACAGAGAAACAGAGAATTNGGATCTATCCAGCAAGAAGACATAACAATCATAAATATATATGCACCCAACACTGAGGGGCTCAGATATATAAAGCAAATGCTCTAGACCTAAAAAAGAGATAGACTCCAATATGATAATAGTTGGGGATCTGAAAACCCCTCTCTCAGCTTTGGACATATAATCTGGATAATAAACAAACAGAGAAACAGAGAATTTAAACTACACTTTAGACCAATTGGACCTGGCAGGTATCTACAGAACATTTCATCCAACAACTACAGAATATACATTCTTCTCACCAGCACATGAAACATTCTCCAGAATAGACCATATGTTAGGTCACAAATGAAGTCTCAAAAAGCTTTAAAAAAACTGAAATAATTTTAAGTGTCTTTTCAGACCATAATGTATTAAAACAAGAAATCAAGTGAAACTCTGGAAACCATACAAATACATGGAAATTGAATAACATGCTCCAAAACAACTTATGAGTCAAAGAAGAAATTAAGGAAATCAAAAAATGCCTTGAAACTAATGAAATAAGGTTTCATACCTAAATATGTGGGATATTGCAAAAGGAGTATAACAGGGAAGTAAATTACAATAAATGCTTTTATCAGAAGAATAGAATGATTTCATATGAACAACCTAAAGGTACACCGCGAGCAACTAGAAAAACAAGAACTATCTAACCCCAAAAAATAGCTGATTGAAAGAAATATTTAAGCTCAGAGCTAAATGAAATGAAGCACAGAACCCCCAAAATGATGCAATAGATCAATGAAACAATAAGTTGTTTTGTGAGAAGATAAACAAAATAGACAAACCATAACCTAGGCTAATTAAAAATGAATAGAGAAGACCCAAA
>NW_007736652.1:4983-6421 GCF_000696425.1 Galeopterus variegatus
AAAAATTGAAACAGAGGCCATTCTCTCAAATTCATTCTATGGGGCCAGTATTACCCTGATACAAAAAACAGACAGAGATACAACAATGAAAAAGAAAACCACATGCCAATATCTCTGATGCACATGAATGCAAAATTCCTCAACAAAATGGTAACAAACAGAATACAGCAGCACCTCAAAAATTTATACACTGTGATTGAATAGCACTCATCCCCGGGATGCAAGGATGGTTTGACACATGCAAAGCAATGAATGTGACACACCACATTAACAAAATCAAGGACAAAAACATATGATTATTTCAATAGAAAAGTATCTGACAAAATTCAACATCCCTTCATGACAAAGACTCTCAGCAAATTAGGTATAGAAGGAAAGTATCTCAACATAATAAAAGTCATATATGACAATCACACTGCCAGTATCATCCCGAATGGGGAAAAGCTGAAAGAATTTATCTTAAAAACAGGTACAAGACAAGGATGCCCTCTCTCAACACTCCTGTTTCACATAGTATTGGAAGTATTAGCCAGAGCAGTCATGCAAGAGAAAGAACAAAAACGCATCCAGATTGGAAAAAAATAAAGTCAAACTGTCCCTGTTTGTAGATGACATGATCCTATATATAAAATATAAAGACTACACAAAAAGGAAAAAAAAAAAATCTCTTAGAGATGACAAATGATTTCAGTAAAGTTGCAGGATACAAAATCAACATGAAAACTTTGGTAGTGTTTTGATCCTCCAAGAACAAACTAGCAGAAAAAGGAATCAAGAAAGCAAGTCTGTTTACAATATTTATCAATAAAATCAAATACCTAGGAATAAGTTTAACCAAGGAAGTAAAATATCTCTAAAGTAACTACAAATCACTGCTGAAAGAAATTAAATGGGACACCAAATATGGAAAGACATTCCATGCTCTTGGATTGCAAGAATTACCATTGTGAAAATGCCACTACTCAAAATAATCCCCATCAAAATATCAGTGACAGTCTTCACATAAAAATAAAAAAATCATAGCGTTCATATGGAACAACAAAGGATCCCAAATAGCCAAAGCAATCCTGAGCAAAAAAATAAAGCCAGGGGCATTACACTACCTGACTTCAAATTATACTACACAGCTATAGTAACCCAAACAGCATGGTACTGGCATACAAAGAAGACACTTAGACTAATGCAACAGAATACAGAACCGAAAAATCAACACACATAATTATAGCCAACTGACCTTTGACAAAGGAAACAAAACCGCACGTTATGGAAAAGACTGCGTCTTCAATAAGTGTTGCTGGAAAAACTGGACATTCATATGTAGAAGAATGAAACTAGATATGTACCTTCCACCATATAACAAAATGATTGTAAAATGAATTAAATGCTTAAATTTAAGACCAGAAACTATAAAATTATTAATGGAAAACATAGGGGAAAC
>NW_007736652.1:6901-9181 GCF_000696425.1 Galeopterus variegatus
TATTTTTTAAACTCATATCTAAATTTCTGTTAGCTCTCTATTATTGTTGGCAGCATTTTTTCTGGTCTTTTCAACTCACCTTTATTTCCCAATCATCCAATGCTCTTATTACGAAGTTATTTTCTTATAATCATAAATTTAAACTGATCATCTGACTCATTTAATGTTTTCGATGCTTTTCTTTGCATGTGTAATAAGGTCCAGGTCTCTTAATATGATATGATAATATGATATAATAAGTAATATATTCATAATAGTTGAGCATATGGCATGTATGAAGTGTTAAATTAGTGAATGGGGTTGTCATTGAGTGCTATCTTAGTGTGTTTTGTGTTGCTGTAACAGAATACCACAGACTTGGAAATTTATAAAGAAAATAAATTTATTTCTTGATGTTCTGGAAGACTGGGAAGTCCAGCATCAAGACGGCAGCATCTGGTGAGAGCCTTCCTATTTGTTATGTCATAGCGGAGTGTGGAAGGGTGAAAGAGTGCTACAGAAGAAGCAAGAGAAGGCCAAACTCACTTTTATAACCACCTGGTGATGACATTAATCTATTTATGAGTGCAGAGCCCTCATGGCCTAATCACTTCTTAATGATCACCCTCTTAATATCATCACAATAGCAAAAAAAAAATCAACATGAGATTTGGAGGGAACATTCGAACCATGGTGAAGAAACATCTACTGATACACCCAAACACTCTCTTCCATGGGACATGATGTTATTTTTATATTTGTATTGTAATAAATAAAGAGCTTCTTTCTACCCCAACTAATATTGACTTTCTGTTATTTTCTCCTTCTCACCTGTCCTTTTCTCCTTTTTTCTTCTCTCTGATTTCCCTTTGTCTCTACCTTCTCACTCATTTTCTCACACCTCCCCATCTCTACCCAGTTAGTGGTGTTTGCATAATNTCCAGCAATCCCACTGCTGGGTATATACTCCAAAGAATGGAAATCATCATTTCAAAGGGATGCCTGCACTCCTATATTTATTGCAACTCTGTTCACAATAGCCAAGAGATGGAATCAACCTAAATGTCCATCAATGGATGACTGGATAAGGAAAATGTGGTGTATAATGCATAATGAAACAACGAGTCTGCCATTAAAAATAAAGCAATTGTGCCATTTGCAGCAATATGCATGAACTCAGAGAATATCATGCTAAGTGAAATAAGTCAGGCACAGAAAGAGAATAGAACATATCATCACTCAGAAGTGAGAGCTATAAAAAAACGAATTAAAAAAAGAAGAAAGATACAATAATCACAATAACTCATTCAACTTTCAAAAGAAGAGAACAGAACTGAGGTCACCAGTGGTGGGCAAAGGGAATGAATGATGGGTCATGCTAGAAAAGAGTCATAATAGAATAACAATTCTAGGGTTCCAGATACCCAGAGAATGGAAAGGGAGATATGGGCTCTCAGTTGGTAGGGAGCAGGACACATCCCCTTTGCTCCGTAGATTACTCACAGAGCAAAGGGCAAGTGTAGGGTCTAGAGCAGGGGTTTTTCTTCCAGGCTTATAACAATAGCCTCCTAAATAGCTTTTCGTTCTCTTTCCTTAGCCCTACTATCTTTTATCCACATATAATCAAGAGTAATCCTCTTTAAACATATATCAGATTATGATAATCCTCTACACAAAACTATCGATCACATTCCATGTCAGGATCAATACCAAAGTCCTTATAATGGTCTACATTGCCCTAGATGACCTGTTCCTATCCCAATACTTCACTGGCATTATATCTTATTATGCCCTCTCTACCTCCACTACAGTTACACTCACCTATTTTCTATTTTTTAAACTCATATCTAAATTTCTGTTAGCTCTCTATTATTGTTGGCAGCATTTTTTTCTGGTCTTTTCAACTTACCTTTATTTCCCAATCATCCAATGCTCTTATTACAAAGTTATTTTCTTATAATCATAAATTTAAACTGATCATCTGACTCATTTAATGTTTTCGATGCTTTTCTTTGCATGTGTAATAAAGTCCAGGTCTCTTAATATGATAATATGATATAATAAGTAATATATTCATAATAGTTGAGCATATGGCATGTATGAAGTGTTAAATTAGTGAATGGGATTGTCATTGAGTGCTATCTTAGTGTGTTTTGTGTTGCTGTAACAGAATACCACAGACTGGGAAATTTATAAAGAAAATAAATTTATTTCTTGATGTTCTGGAAGACTGGGAAGTCCAGCATCAAGACGGCAGCATCTGGTGAGAGCCTTCCTATTTGTTATGTCATAGCGGAGTGT
>NW_007736652.1:10965-12119 GCF_000696425.1 Galeopterus variegatus
AACTGCTTGTTTCCTTTGGATTAAATTTTTATGGTAAAATGCAAATAATTTTCCATTTTTTATAATTTATGATATTATTATCATATCCTGTTACATAAAATGGCAATGAGCAAAAACACTCCTGCTGCTGCAATCTGTGCCGAAAAGCTTCCTCAAAATATATTGTCTCTATTTCAATCTGTAGCTATAGCTATAGGAAGTAGGAATTTTTTTCACAGTATTTGCTAGATGTTGCTAATACTTGCTTATAATAGGCACTAAAAATATAACATGTGCTTGCTCAGCTCAAATTATAAACAGGCAAAGTTCTCTTAGTAAGAATCATATGCTTTCAAGACTTATTTCTGCCTGTCAGCATTCTGTTTATTGTTATTGGCATTTATTTCCTATTTAAACATACATAAATAAATTCAATAAGAATTGCTATAAATTCAATAAGATTTGCTAAATTCAATAACCAACAATCAATATGATATATAATCCAAGTTCAAGTTCAAGTATAAATGTGTGTAGCCTTCTAACAATCACTTTATGATTTGGAGAACTATATCTAATTGGAAGAATAGGAAATTTTAAGGCACACAAATAACGTACAGGCTCAGAGTTTTTTTAAGCTTGAAAAGGCTACAACCTATTGAGTAATTTACATAGTCAAAAGACAAAATTGTAACAAATTTAGCTTAAAGATCTAATTGGCTTTTATTAGTAATTCTAGCATCAGACAACATCTCAATCTATAATATATAATGGGTTTTCCAGTGAGCTGAGAAGAGGAAGTTGGCTTTATAAGCAGAAAAGAGCTGAAGAACAGAGAAATAAAGAACAAAAAGTGGATTGGTTGTTTGATGGTTACTTTCCTCATAGAGTTAAAACAGAGGGCACTTCCTTATCATGCTGGTTGTGGTAAACTGGGCCTCTTCTGAATGGTTGTTTTGAATCTCCTATTTCTTTGAAAACTGGCCGGTTTCAAAGTTCATGATTACTTGGCACCTGACGTAAGTGACTCTATTATGGATTGGTTTAGTCTTTTCTGTTGGGGCCTAGTGCAGGAACCTAGTACAAAACAATTGCCTTCCATAAATTTTGTTTAAAGTTTCCCCATTTTTGGTTAGGCTTCCAACTAGGTGAGAGTCTGATTAAAACTTAGGGCATTA
>NW_007736652.1:13729-18503 GCF_000696425.1 Galeopterus variegatus
GGGGGGGGGTGTAAGAAATCTATTTTGTTAATTTGTCTCTATAGCAGTACAATATTGCATCCAAATATATAAATGAATCTATAGAAGTTTGTTAAACACAGATTAAAAGCAAGCACACAAAGGAATTCAATTTCTGAAAAAATATTCACTAAATGAAGACTGGTAGTAGGTGAAATTAAAAATCATTTTTCGGACAATACTGTATTTCTTTTTTTAAATTAATTTTTAGTATTTATTATTAGCATATTCATTAATACAAATTGTGATTTGTTTTTATGCCTTTTACCTAATCTATCACTCCCCAAACCCCTTCTCCCCCTCCCCCATCTCTAGTATCCAAAGGTTTGTTCTATACTTCTCAAAGTTTAATGTTCTGTCATGGTCTTTTCTTTCTTCTCTTTCTCTCTTTCCTTCTTTCTTAGCACCCAATTATGAGTGAGAATATGGTATTTCTCTTTCTTTGTCTGGCTTATCTCACTTAATGTAATTTTTTCAAGACTCCTCTCATCCACGTTGCTGCAAATGGCAGAATTTCATTCTTTTTTACGGATGAGTACTATTCCATGGTATATGTGTGTACCACATTTTCCTTATCCAGTCATCTGTCAATAGATACTTAATCTTTTCAGATCATGATGGATTAAAACTGGAAATCAATAACAAGCAAAATTCTGGAAACTACTCAAGTGCACAGAAACTAAACAACATGCTTTTGAATGACCTATGGGTCCAAGAAGAAATTTAACACGAAATCAAAAAATTTCTTGAAACAAACCAAACTAAACATACATGATACCAAAAAAACCTGTGGGATACTGCAAAACCAGTACTAAGAGGGAACTTTATTGCAATAAATACTTACATGAAAAGAATGGAAAGACTTCAAATAAAAAACCTTATACTACACCTCAAAGAACTAGAAAAACAACAATCCAATCCTAAAAGTAGTAAAAAAACCTGTGGGATACTGCAAAACCAGTACTAAGAGGGAACTTTATTGCAATAAATACTTAAATGAAAAGAATGGAAAGACTTCAAATAAAAAACCTTATACTACACCTCAAAGAACTAGAAAAACAACAATCCAATCCTAAAAGTAGTAAATTGAAAGAAATAATTAATATCAGGGAAGAACTAAATGGAATAGAGACCCAAAAAAGACACAAAAGATCAATGAAACAAAGGGTTGGTTTTTTGAAAAGATAAATAAAACAGACAAATCATTAGCAGAGTTAACAGAGAAAAAAAAAGAACAAAATAACAAAAATCAGAAATGAAAAGGGAGACATTACAACCAATGCCACAGAAATACGAAGAATCATTAGAGATTGTTATAAACAACTATACACCAGCAAATTTGAAAACATGGAGGAAATGATAAATTTCTGAACACATACAAACTACCAAGACTGAACAAAAAAGAAACAGAGAACTTCAACAGACCAATAACAAGCCGTGAGATTGAAGCAGTAATCAGCAAACTTTCAACAAAGAAAAGCCCAGGACTGAATGGCTTTATAGCAGAATTCTATCAAACCTTTAAAGAAGAATTAATACCATTTCTCTTCAAACTTTTCCAAGAAATTGAAACAGATGCCATTCTCCCAAACTCATTCTATAAGGATAGCATCACCCTGATACCAAAACCAGACAAATCCAGGATCTCGTTGCTCAAGGTCCTTAACCTTAATTGCATTTTCAGAGTCCCTTTTGTTACACCTCTCGCTCTGTAACAGAGACGAAAAAAGATTACTCAAAGCAACATGAATGCACTGAGAGCCCTAAGTGACTCTACCTCAGCAATTCCTCTGTTAGAAGGAGGAACTGGGCAGCAGACTCAAGTCGGTTTTTGCTTCAATTTTTATTGAAAAGACAAGGAAATTACAGGCAAAGAATGGATGGATAGTCAATAATGGTAAAAACATACAGAAATTGGCTATGTAACAATCTTCATCCAAGCATGCATGGTTCAAAATACTTTAAACAATATACCAACAAAAGAGTCATAAATCTAAGCTAGGTAACACACAAAAGAAACAATAAGACCATCATGATGTGACATGCAAAAGAAACAATAAGATAATCATTAAAGTGCCTGATTTCTTGAGAAACTCACAGAAACAGCTTAAAGCAAAATGTGAAAAAAAAAACGATGTACTGACTAATCTAGCAAAAAGTCCTTGGAAATCTTAACTCACAAGTTTTCCCAACATTTAAGCTTTGTTGTATTAAAGGTTATTGCCCACAAAACAATCCTTGTTCTGTTTCAGTTCTCTTGTTCACCTCAAAGGCCTTAAACCTGTGTGAGTTTCCTTTTCACGATATCTTCCAGTGAACCAATTATATTAACAATTAGTGTATATAATCCCTTACCTAAACACTGATTAGAATTGATTTGGTGGGCTCTTGCCCTCCTAGCTGTAAGCTCTTGCTTCCTATCCGAGGACTATCGTACCATGCATGCATTACCTAAAAACCCTATCTAATAATCAAATAGAAATCAAGATTTCTAACCCTCTACACCTTTTGTCATGGAAGGTAATATACTAAATAGTTCCAGGAATCTAAGTTCTAAGGATATATTGGGGGACTTTTATTCTACCTCCAACTGAGAGCATAACAGCATTATGTTGATTGGAATCATAACAGCCAACATATTGGCCTGTGACTTGAGTCATGCCAATCCCATGCATTGGCCCATACTGGAAACTGGTAGCTATCTAGTGCCATAAACAAGCAGAGATCTTGGAGCACCCTCTCCGGCAGTGGTGGGATTTGTAGGAAACTTAACCCCTGTGTAGCAGTTTTAACAGTACTAGTTCCTTTTTTACACATTTTTCATTTTCCTGAATTAACTATTTCGTTCCCTATATGGTCCCAGTGTTGTAGTCAGGACTATAATATGCACTAAATTTTAACTCCAAACTACCAGTCTCTGAGATAGGGATACATTCTATTGTCTTCAAAATACCATACTCTCCCAGTACAGAACTGATCCTTCATTCAGTATCCATTAGTAAGGGAACTTTTAGCATTTTAAGTGGGATAATTATTGTGCAGGACTTTCTTACACACTACAGGATGGGTATCGTCCTTGACCTATACACACTAAACATCTCCGATCCTCAGTCATTGGACAACTCAAAACAACTCAACACATTTAGAACTACTCCTTAGTAGGTTATAAGAGTATTAACCCTGATTGAGAAATACTGTTCTAAGTGTTCAATCCATGTTTGAAAAAAGAGGTAAAATGAAGTCTGAGGTTACCAGTGTTTATTTTTCATTCATTTCCTTGCTCATTTATTTAACAAATATTGAGAAACTTCAGTGTGACAAATCCTTTGTGGACACTGTGTGTATATGGCACAGCTGTTCTTTCTCACAACATTCCATCCATTTCTACATTCTCCTCCTCAGCTTAGGGGATCAAGTAACACTATTACTCAGATTTCAGGACATCGATTGAAACACAGATCATTGTGCTCTAAAAGATCATTGGAACACATGTGGTTCTCTCTTTTCTAATTCAATCTTCCATACCTTACGTCCTCTGGATAAACCCTGGATTTAATTATTTTCCCTCTTCCATTCACATGTGCCATGGGACACACTTCCTTCAAGTAACAAACTTGTAGCAAGATTAGAAGAAAACAGGGAAGAAGAGGCTTTGCTTGAGACTTAAATTCAATTCACATGTTCTCATGGAACATTTTAAAAAGTCCTACACTAGGATACAGGGGCTATTCAAGCTAATAATTTCTCTTGTTCCTCATTTACTTATGTGCATAAATCCCTTAGGGAGTCCACGTGAGCAGTGACCAAACTAAGCCAAAATTATAAAAACCTCTAATAGTATGATTCTTCTCCGCTAACAATGCAAATTTTTCCATGGTTTGAATTGCTTGAATTTCCCCCAGGTCTCATCCATCTAGGGTCCCATGAGATAATGCTAAGTGTTGAAATATGAACCTCTCCACACATACTCCAAACACTTCTCAGGAAAACAAGGAAGTAATAAAAATCATGCAGAGCCCAAACATAAAAAGTGACATAGAAATGGTAAAATAAACATCCAAGACTAGCAAAGGAGGCTCCAGATTCTACTTCAGGATCAGGCAGGGATTTCACAAAGGAGAAGATTGTGAGGTACCAATGATGGAAGAACACAGAGGACATCAACTAGGGCTCACCTCCAGTGAGGAAACACAGAGAACAAATGCGAGACCTCATGGATCAGAGCTTGGGTTGATGGGGATTAGAGAAAGAGGAGGGTAGAAAGTGCCTGAAACCAGAGTCTGGGAAGGCATAGCCTCTAGGGAAGACCAAGACAAGGTGGAAGAGGGTAGAGTTTTCTCAAGCTTTGGCAATCAAACAGAAAAAAAAAGAGTCATATTTTGAAGATAAGTGTTCTATTAAAACAAGATAGTATCGAAGGATCTTGAATAAGTTTAAAGAAAGAATCTTGTACTGTTATTTCTAAAAGTGCTGATATCACCAAAGGGAATAAAAACACTCCATTTTATTCTATTTTAAAGTTTAGTTCTGTTTGTCATCTCAAGGGTTTTTCCTGTCAGCAACAGCAGTAGTTATATGAAGGAACCTGAATACAAAGATATATTTTGAGACCTGGAAAATTTAACCTAAAATACATTACAGCTTTGGAGTGTCCTTGGGGGTGAAACTGAATTCTTCAGGAGATGAATAATAGGTTTCATTACTATGACCAGTTGAAATCTAGCATAACCCAAGATATTGCCTTGCTATTAAGCGG
>NW_007736652.1:19802-21349 GCF_000696425.1 Galeopterus variegatus
AAAAAAAGGGTTTACCTTCCTTTAAAATAAATAAATAAATAAATGAGGCTAGTGTAACACTGATGCAAATACCTATTTAATATGTTGGGAAGAAAAATTGCAGGCCAATTTTATTTATGAATAAATGCAAAAATGGAATGTGTCTCAACAATCTGTATTTAGAAAGCCCTTATAAAGGATAACTGCCATATTTAACAAAAAATATTTTGTGACCTCAGGATATTAAAATGACTTGTGCAAGTCCTACTTATTGTCAAAGTCTGGATGAGAGTATGAATATGTTGATATCCAATACTAGGCTTTTCAAGTAAGCCACCTGTTTCCATTCTATGATGGGTTCACTTAGTATTATATCTGCTGCTATCACAAACCAACTCACAATCTCAAAGATTTAACACAATTAAAGTTAGTCTGTTGCTCCATTAAACTGACAAATGCTAACAGCCTTCCACTTGTGGGTTGAGCCCCACTGGCACCTTCCTTCAAATGGCTCTGCCCTTCTCTAGGGCCTTTGAGTCCTCTGCGTTTAGCCAACAGAAAGAGGAAGAGAGACAAGAAAGCTCATCTTCCTCTTAATCATCCTAGCAAATGTGACACTAATTACCACATTCATATTTCTTTACTGAAAAGTCAGATGATTTCACGAGACCCAGAATGGGATCTAGGAAGTGGAGTCACTAACAGTTCCACAAAGTTTATGCTGAAGTTCTAGCTCTCTCTTTATGGAACTATGCAGCATTCCAGTTTATACCTGTTGTCCTGTTTAAGTCTATTTATTATCATCCAATCCAGGACACTTTAATAGTGTTGCCTTTCTCAAAAGTATCTGGTTTGAATGATAGTTATATAATCACCCTATGTCTTGCCACGATGGTCTTTGATAGCTGCAAAAGATTTTTTTTTTATTGTTTGTTTGATTTGGGTTTGTTTTTTATTACATAAAAAATGAAATGAATNTTCATTACTATGACCAGTTGAAATCTAGCATAACCCAAGATATTGCCTTGCTATTAAGCGGCTTAGAGATTGTGGAGAGTAATGCAGCCTAACTAAGTTGATTTCTTATCCTGCCCCTGGAGCCATGAACAAAGGGGTAGCGTCTCCCTGTAAGGGGGAGGTATATGTATGCTCATAGATATAAGAGACAAATGCATATAATTTGCTTATTCAAATGACTTTGTTTTAGTCGTTGTTAGATCCTGTGAAGCTCCCCCCAAAAGGGTTTATTTATCACGACTTCTGTAAAAATAGACTTGATCAATACCCTACTGCTGTAAATAATTGCCTATACATTTTGCATTTGTCAATGTGTCCAAATAGTCATGTGAAGGATAATATTAGATTATTAATTAAGAGACACTTTCTGTGTTTTTTACTATATTATGCATGCAAAATAAAATCTGCTATATAAAAGTTCAACATTGTCAGGTCACCTTTTTATTTACAATATGAAAAATTCAGAGCCAGATTGCTTCTATACAAATTTTTATCGAACATTGAAAAGAAAAATAATTATTACACAAACTTTTCCAGGTAATAGAAAAAAA
>NW_007736652.1:21785-24072 GCF_000696425.1 Galeopterus variegatus
GTCTATTTATTATCATCCAATCCAGGACACTTTAATAGTGTTGCCTTTCTCAAAAGTATCTAGTTTGAATGATAGTTATATAATCACCCTATGTCTTGCCACGATGGTCTTTGATAGCTGCAAAAAAATTTTTTTTTATTGTTTGTTTGATTTGGGTTTGTTTTTTATTACATAAAAAATGAAATGAATATGCCAGAATTATAGTGTTTTGTTGTAGGAATCGTTCAACATACTGTTTAATGTGCCTAGTTCATAGAAAATACTTAATACCTCTGATAAACCAGAATGCTGTGATTATTTGAAATTACTTATAATTGATTATTTAAAAGTTTTAAATCATTTAAATGTCACAAATTATTTAAAAATTATTTAAAAGTAACTATTTAGAATTATTTAAAAGTGATTATTTAAAAATTATTTTAAATTATTTAAAAGTGATTATTTAAAATTGGATATTTTTCCAGACACATTTAACAATATTAATTATCAAGTAAAAATAGTATATGAGATTTATTTAACACAGCATGTATGGAAGTTTTTTGACCCTAGATATTATAGATTTGAACAAATTCATACATGGATTATTGAAATACAGCCAGATGTTCCAAGACATAATAAATATTTTAAAAACATCTTAGAAAAAAAATTTAAACATTTTGTAATAGTACGCCTAAAAAGAAGAAGCCAATTGAGGTTCTCTGCTGCCTGAAGGCAAAAGAATTGAATATTTGGTCTCTTTAAAGTCCCTCTTTGTCCCTTAGTACCATAACAAATTTCCCTGCAGAGTATAACTTCAGTATATAAAAATGTTTAAAAATGATATGACAAAGCAAGTGAAAATATAGTAATAGACCCTTTAAGCAATATTATTCACTGTCTTTTGAATCCCAGCATTCTGTGATATCATGTAAGATTTGCTTGTGAAATCTATCTGAGAAACAGAACATGACAAAGTGTTGAGTTCCCAGCATAAAGGCAATATTCTATCTCTTGAAGTATAATGAAGATTACACTTCATTAAAGTGCAATTGTCAACCTGCAGGAACGATACATCTTTGCTGTGTCAAAATAACACAAACAAATAGACAGAACATAAATTTTAAAAAAATCTTGGGACAGCAGCATGTATATTTAATAAGATGTCTTCTACCATGACTTTTTCAGAATGCAAAAATATTAAATATGAACGTCGTACTCTCTTTGCCCCTCATCCCCTACTCCAAAATAAATGCAGCTGTTATATTTCAGTGTCATAGTGTAGACTGTATAAAATCTTAAATGTTTTTGACCTCTGAAATAATAACCTGACCAATGCATTCTGATCTGAAACCTCATAAATTCTTAAATGTACTCTTCAATGGCAAATGCTCTGAAACTTTCCCCATAATGACTCATGCCACACACATACAAAAAAAGAAAAAAAGAAGAAATGAATGTCTTCATTCTTTTAATAGAAAATGTCAATTTTTTTTATTTTTAATGTCTTGGTGAACTGGAAGATCTTTCACTTTTGAATATTTTAGGAGTTGCACGTTTCCAAAGTTTTATGGGTTGTGTTTTGGGGATCACTGTCCATTACATACACCTTCATTCACAAAAATGTCACTAATTATCCTTTGAAATCTAAGAATATTAATTAGAAATAACTCATGAATTTCCTTAAACATCTTATTGGTGAAGTATAATGCAGCATAAGACAATTATTATAGTCATTTATTTAACTGGGATATCACAAAGAAAGTCATATAGAAGGGCCTTTAAGTATTATCATAGCCAACCACTAATTTTTCAAGTTACTAAGGAACAGGAAGGTTAATTACTTTCTCAAAAGCAAACCAAAATCTGATGGTAGAGCTTGAACTGGAATTACATCCTTTGAATATTTATTATTTGTCATGTTTCCATCACTTTGTATCTATTAACTGATCTATAATCTTCACACCAAAACTTTAAAATGGTTAGAGTGGGCATTAACATTTCTATTTGGCAATAAAGGAGACTGAGACATTGTCTTAAGAAATCTCACCATTTTGGAAGGATAGTGCAGTATGTGTAATTTACAAATAATGTGAAGGATGTCTCCTTTGAATTATTTGCTATAATGTTTTTGGTGGCCTACTACACTGGAAAACATATTTTCCCCTAAAATTTCTAAGTGTTTGCTGAATCACTATGGTACCTTAGCTCAAAGACATGCAGTTTTTCCCTTAGGCAAGCAGCATTGCATTTATCACCTTGATGTAAGTAATCTGAACTTTAAACATGTTTATGTAAAATATAATTTTTA
>NW_007736652.1:24659-25168 GCF_000696425.1 Galeopterus variegatus
TTTATCACCTTGATGTAAGTAATCTGAACTTTAAACATGTTTATGTAAAATATAATTTTTAAATGAGTGACAATCTTTGGATGAATGCACTGATGAATATGATGCAATACTAAACCAAAAGAATGCAAGAGATATCTATAATGCCCAGAACCCTAGCTAGAATAAAAAAGCCCAATCTACCACCAGCTGTCTGTGAACAACATCCACCTCCCTGAGTCACTTTTCAGTGAACCAAAATGTCTACAAATCATTTTGCATAAGTCCAATCATTACTCCAATCTCCTTGTTCTCCTTAGAGTAAGGATATTTCTGAGAAAATGATCAGTGGACAGTTTGGCTTGGAGTAAATGCTGGCTGAAGGCAGAGAGAGCAACTGACTCACCAAACCCTCAGAATAAGCTAATGCCTTCCTTTTTCGTTAGCTCACATCCTTGCTTAATACCCTAATTTACTAGTTCTCAAACTTGAGCAAGCATCAGAATCACCTAGAGGGTTTGCTAAAACAGTCC
>NW_007736652.1:26234-26926 GCF_000696425.1 Galeopterus variegatus
GTATGCTTATTTTTGAAAAACAATAATATCATTAGAGCTTAACTCAACATTTTTCAATAAATCCATTTAATAAAATAATAATGTAAGATAAATTTTACAAATAATTATGTTGGAGAACTAAACAATGTTTATCACTAATATGTATCTAAATATAAATCATTTTTAAAAATTCAGAGTTTTTAAATCCATGAGCTAAATTATTTGAGATTCATAAGGTAAAAATACAATAAACCAAAATTCAATCTAGAAAGTTTTTAAATAAGGGAAATCAAGGGTAAGAATTACTCACAAAAATTGATATGTAAAGATAAAGGAAAGTAAATAGCATCTAATATTTTCTATGACAACTGCAGTAAATACCCAATGTAAATTTACTATAGATTGTTCAGACTCCTCTTTTATGGAGATGAGAACAGTTTTATCCTATAAAAAAAATTTCTCTAATTGTTAACTGGAAAACATCGAACAAATTTCTCTAATTGTTAACTGGAAAATCTGCACAAAAAGGAAAACCCGTAAAGGGTATGAGTAGAACACATGATCTGATATAATTAAAATACACACTTGCGATCGTGTTTAATGGATGTATGCAATTCCTTCTAAGTATCTGGTGAGAACTTTCTGAATCAAACTATTTGATGATTAAACTTTTAACAGGTCTTAGATTATCAGCTCTGTAGGAAGAAAAAAAA
>NW_007736652.1:26942-29578 GCF_000696425.1 Galeopterus variegatus
AAAAAAAATGACAAAATGGAAAATAAGGAATATGGAACTTTCCTATTACTGTCCTCAAAATTTATCCACAAATATTCATTATTTAAGAGATATTATTTATTCTTTTCTCTCTGTTGTTAGCATTCACTGTCTTCTACTTCAAAGATGTTCTACACAATTTGGCAAATTTATCAATCATTGAACACCGTTTTCCTTTTGTCATTCTCTAGCTTAAAACTTTTCAACAGCTTCCAATTCTCTCAGAACAAATATTAGACTTCTCTTACTTTTTTTTCTTTATCGTATTTCTTTTATTTCTTTACCAACATTTTAAAAATTTCAACTACAATTATTCCTTTTTTTAGCATCTTATGGAAGTATGACTTGCATACAAATAAGTGCATAATTCATGTGAGTAGTAATTAATTAATTTTCATAAGATGAACACATTATGCAAATTAACTTTCAGATTAAGAAACAACACGATCAACGACACTTCTCTCTCATGCTCCTTTTCAAACCTCCACCCCAGCAGCCCCACACAAAAGGGTAAGATAATTAATTAATTTTCATAAGATGAACACATTATGCAAATTAACTTTCAGATTAAGAAACAACACGATCAACAACACTTCTCTCTCATGCTCCTTTTCAAACCTCCACCCCAGCAGCCCCACACAAAAGGGTAAGCACTGTCTTAATTTCTAACACCATTGATTATTTTTGCCTGTTTGAAATATACTAATCTTTATCTATAAAATGTATATAGATATGTATACATATTACATGAATATACATAGATATACATACATAAACAATTTTATTCTTTTGTATATCATAGAGTATATATATGTATATATGTAAATATACATGTGTTCGTGGGTGTATATACATTCATAAAGTTTGTACTATTGTACCTGGCTTGCAAAATCATGTGCTTTTTTGAGATTTATCTACATTGTTGTATGTCAATGTAGTTAGTTTATCATCTTTGCCTTATTATATCTTGTAAATATACACCAATTTGTTTATCAAGTGTTCTACTAATGAGCAATTTTTTAGTTTCCAGTTTTGAGGTATTATGAATAGTGATGCTACAAACATTCTTGAATATGTCTTTTGGTGAACATTTGTATGCATTGCTATGGGATATATACCTAAAAAGTGAAATTGATTAGTCGTAGAGTTTTTACATGTTCATATTTACTAGATACTAACAATTTCCCATCAACAATGTGAGAGGGAACCACTTGTTCAACAATTGTGACAAATTAAACATCACCCTACATTACTTAACACTCTTCCCAGAGAATGCTTGATTTATTCCTTTCCCATTGAATATGGACAGGAACTATAACTTCATTAGTGATACAAAATAGTAGATACGATGCTCAGCCACTTTTTAAGCTCAGGACGTAAGACACTAGCCATTTCTATTTCCTATGTCTTTAAACAATCTCTGAGACCCCTGAACTACAATGTAAGAAGACTGACTATTGTGATACCACCATGGTGGGGAGATCGTGGGCACATTTTGTTGGTGACAGGCCCCAAGGAATTCAGACTTCCAGTTATCTTTACCAAAGTATCCATCCATGTGAGAGAATGCAGATGGAATCCTGCAGTAGAGACCATGGTTAGCTGAATACCACCAATCAAGAGAATTTCCATATGCCTCATATCTTAGTCAATTCATTTTGCTATATCAAAATACCATAGAATGGGTGGCTTAAACAGCAAACATTTGTTTCTCACACTTGTGGAGGCTGGGAAATCCAAGGTCAACATTCTACTAGATTTGCTGTCTGGAGAGGTCTCTCTTCCTGGTTTGTAGACAGCTTTCTTCTTGATGTATCCTCACATGGTGGAGAGAGCAAGCTCTCTGGTCTCTTATAAGAACGTTAATCCTATTATGGGCAATTCACCCTCATGACCTCAACTGAACTTAATTTCTGAAGGTCCCACCTTTTGATACCATCACATTGAAAATTAAGGCTTCAACATATGAAGTTTGGAGAAAACTACATTAAGACCATATCATTCCACATTTAGTTTCCCTTACTATTAACATCTTACATTAATGTAGTACATTTGTCACAATAGTAAATCAAATTAATTCATTGTTATTAATTAAAATTTATACTTTCTTCATATTTCTTCAGTTTTTATCTAATATTCTTTTTCTGATCCCAAATCACATTCAGAACACCATGTTAAATTTAATCATCATGTTTCATTAGGCTCCTATTTGCTATGACAATTTTGATAACCTTAACACTTTTTTGAGGCATATTGATCAAGTATTTTGTAGAATACCCCTCAATTACAACTTAAGAGTTCTTTGGGTATTTTGGATACCAGTACTTAATCACCTACGTGCTTTAGAAAGATTTTCTTCCAGTCTCTGCCTTGCCTTTTCATTCCTTTAATGGCATCTTTTGCAGATCAGAAGTTTTAGTTTTGAGGAAGTTCAATTCATCAATTTTTTTCTTTCATGGATCATGCTTTTGGTGCTGTATCTAAAAAGTCACCAAATACTGAAGGTCACCTAGATTTTCCCTTGTGTTATCTTTGAGGAATTTTATAGTTTTGTATTTTACATTTGTGTCTATGATTCATTTTGACTTACTTTTTATGTAAGGTAAAACACTCTGTGT
>NW_007736652.1:30028-30940 GCF_000696425.1 Galeopterus variegatus
TCTTTCATGGATCATGCTTTTGGTGCTGTATCTAAAAAGTCACCAAATACTGAAGGTCACCTAGATTTTCCCTTGTGTTATCTTTGAGGAATTTTATAGTTTTGTATTTTACATTTGTGTCTATGATTCATTTTGACTTACTTTTTATGTAAGGTAAAACACTCTGTGTCTAGGTTTTTTCTTTTTTTTTTTTTTTTCTTCTTTTTCTTTTCTTTTCTTTTCTTTTTTGCTTGTAGATGTCAAAATTTTCCATCATTATTTGTTGAAAAGACTAGCCTTTTCCCATTTCACTGCCTTGGAGCCTTTGCCAAAAATAAGTTGACTGCATTTGTGTGAGTCCATTTCTGGGCCCTCTATTCTGTTCCATTCACAAAGTGAATGGTACTGTTTACTGCAGTTCTTGTAGTAAGTCTTGAATTCTAGTCAGTCTTAGTTTGCTAAGGATTTTTATCATGGCAGGCTTTTGGATTTTTTTGTCAAAAGCTTTTCTGCATCAATATAATATTTCCTCCTTACCCTGTAGAAAATGTATGTTAGGCGGCTCACATTGATTTTCTAACATTGAAACAGCCTTGCATACCTGGAATAAATCCCATTCAGTTTTGGTGGATTTCATTCCCTAATATTTTGTTGAGGGCTTTTGTGTCTTTGTTCATGAGAGATATTGGTTTATACTTGTTACTTTAAATGGATAAGTTCTGAGGTAGTATGTTGGGCCCATTTTTAGGAGCAAACATTACCTGTGAGCCACATGGTGCCTATGGGTGGAGGATGAAGATGGCGCCTGCGGGAAGTAGGGGAGGCATAACCCAAGATAGCTCCAAAAGGTTTTTATTGATCCTCCAGTATTTTTGCACTCATGAACGCTGCGTGATCGCTATGCTCAACATGTTAGTACACAATGCATGCCCG
>NW_007736652.1:31020-32902 GCF_000696425.1 Galeopterus variegatus
TGCCACATCTGAGTGTCTCTTTCACGGGGCTGGGTTGGCGGGCAGCAGGCTCACTTTTCCCTGAGATCCTTAGGTCCCAACACCGGAGGTAATCCTTTCAGCTCCTTATCCTTAGGTCCCAACACTGGAGGTAATCCTTTCAGCTCCTCCTTCTGGGTCTGCAGGAGGACCCCAGGCGTGCCCGGCAGTAGTATGCTATGCAGAATAAAAATGACTGAAGCTATATTCTTACCCAAAGTTTTATCCTCCCCTTACCAGCCTGACCTCCCATTCATCTTTTATTTTAACCACTCTGGTCAGTACATAATGGCCATTGTGTGTTTGTGTGTATGTATGCACTTCTCTGTAAATATATTCTTTCATGCACATACTCAAACACGCCCCCCACATACACTCACACATGTTTGTCTTTATTCTTTCAAAAACTTATAAAAGAACACATCATCTATGTGTAGGAATACAATATTGTTAGCATCTCGGAGCCCTATGTGTCCCTTCCTGATCAAGGCTAACATCCTCTCACAAGTTTCAGTATTATTCTGAGCTTTGAAAAAATCAGAATCCTGTTTTTCTTCATAATATTTTCAAACTATGGGTGCATACTTTAAAAATATAGTTTGGCATTGACTTTTTAGACTTTATATAAAGGCATTGTATTATTTCTAATCTTTTTTATTATGGGATGTTTTGTAGAAGGAAACATATATATTTAAAAAGTAAAGATCTTAAAATGACAGTAAAAAACGTTCTACAAAGTGAGCACCATCATGTAACCATCACCNAGATCTTAAAATGACAGTAAAAAACGTTCTACAAAGTGAGCACCATCATGTAACCATCACCATGCTCAAGATATAGAATATTGTAGTGCATAGGGGCATTTTGCTTTCTCCCCTTCCCCTTTTCCAGTCAGTAACCTCTAATAAAGATAACCATTATTCTGACTTCTTTTACCATACAAGAGTTTTGCTGACTTTTGAATTTTATTTATATTAGTGGAACCACATTGTATGTGATCTTTTGAGTCTGGCTTCCTCCATGATATGCAGCAGTAGTATATATTTTTTAAAAAAATAGGAATATAATATCCATTCTACAGATGATGAACTGTGTGGCAATCTCCAATTTGGGTTAAGATTCATACTTCTATAAACATTCTTCTATATGTCTTTGTTAACATATGTGCATGCATTTATGCTGGGTATATAACTAAGAGTGAAAATACTGGGCCAGAGTTTGTGTATGTTCAGCTCTCATAGATATTACTAATAGTTTACAAAGAAATTTTTACCAAATTACATACCCCAACAGTTTATAATTCTTTGTTTTCTAACACATTTCTGTCAGCATAACATATTGTCAGGACATTATTACCTCATTCCTTCCAATACTGCTTTAAATTCTGTATATAGTATTTACATTATGCTGAAGTTAATTTTTTTTCTAATTTATCTATATTTTATCTCAGCCAAGAATTCTGTATCTAGCAAAACTAACCTTCAAATATGAAGGAGAAATAAAGTCTTTCCCAGACAAACATAAGCTAAGGGAATTCATCAGCACTAGACTTGCACTACAAGAAGTGCTAAAAGGAGTTCTTCAGTCTGAAAGAAGACAATACTAAGGAGCAGCAAGAAAACATTTGAAGGCACACAATTCATTAGTAAAATAAGTTTACTGACAAATTCAGAATACTCCAGTGTTGTAAGGGCTGTGAATAAACCACATACATCCTTATTATGAAGACTAAAGGACAAACCTAACAAAGCATAAACATATACAACAACATGTAAGAGATAGGCAATACTAAAAGATATAACTCAGAACAACAAATTGTCAGAAAGTAGGTGGGAATGATGCCAATGCATAGAACTTTTTAAAA